>NW_012267289.1:6490447-6656928 GCF_000151885.1 Dipodomys ordii | reverse complement strand
GCCGAGTCTTGGATCCTGGGTCGTCTCTGGTCTGCAAACTGCAGGATGAAGCTGTCTGCTCCTTGTCGGTTCTTGCTGGTGTTGAGTAGAATCCACTTGCCCGCTGCGTCTGGCTCCTTCATCCCCGACTCTCTGTGTGAGCGCTCAGGTATCGTCCGGCTGCGGTCTCCACCGCGACCCTGCTGCCGCCGCCGCCAGCGGCTGCTGGCTAGTGCTCAGATGTGTATTCTTGCCTTGGCTTTCTCTCACTTGTCAAACTCTCTGTCCTGTGATGGCACACTTGGTGTGTTTCTCTGGCTTAGGACTGTTCACTGGAACTCTAAAACTGCTTTCTATGCGAGAGCTTGTTCAGATTCCAGCTTCTCCTCCGCCATCTTCCACATAAAGTAATTTTAACTGCACAATTTACACAGATTCTCAAATATTGAACACTGATGTTCAAGTTTTCTTTATTCTGTTTACTGTACTGTAAATTGAATCTACAGCCTTATATGTCCTGAGCAAGCAATTTGCCACTGAGCCATTTCACAGAATGCACAGTGGGTTTGTGGCATAGTTGAAAAATCCCAGTTTAGGAAGCTATCTATTTTGAGGGGTGTTGTTGACAAACTGGCTAATTTTTACCCTGCAGGGAGGTATTATCTCTACTATCCTAGCCAAAAACAAATCTGTTCTCTGCCTTGGAATAAGAGGGTATCATTTCTGTCTTCCAAAGATATTCACCACACTAAAGCCTTCAGGAGACAGTCTAGAGGCAAAGCTATCAATTCACCAAAGATGTGAAGAAATTCTGAAGACCTATGGAAAATTTTGTCCCAATATGAATTGGCAGCTATCTGTTCTAAGTTTTATGGAAACAACACTGAAAAAAAAACAAAAACAGTGTAAAAAATAGTCCACTGTGTCTATGTTTCACTGGCTAAAAACACATTTTAGCTTGGTAAAAATGATTTCTATGTATTTCTGGAGTCTGAACTTCAAAGAGTGTTGTATATTCAAGTGAAGTGAACATTTTACATCCAAATCAGGGCACTAGGTGAGATACCATGATACATTGACAAAGAATTTGGGAATATCTGTATGGTCATCTCTGCAGATTTCACTCCTCAGTGGTTGTGAACCACTTTACCCTATGATTGGGTTTTATCTTCCCTTATCATTGTGATGTGATAACATACCTCAGAAGTGAAAATATACAATTCTTTCCTCACAAAACTAAAGGAAAGATTAGAGAGAAATCGGAAGGGCTTAATAAGTTGAACTTGAACCTACACTTGGAGTAACTGCAGTTTATTGACACATAATTTTACTCTTAACAAGACCTTCACTGGATGATGCAAAGTTGATGTTAAGATTACTCCTAGAATCTTAGAACACATAATAGCCCACATAGTGATATTAAAATACCTACATTTATAGAATAAATAATATATAAACTGAAGACCAAAGAGATCAAGCCCTTTGAAATGGTATTAATATGTGAGTCCTCAAGATTATGTTAGTGCATTGTGGCAATTAAGAAACAATTGAGAGACTGTTTCATGGCCTGCAAAGCTCATCCTTCACAAATAGCATCAGAAATATGTAAATGATAAAATGTCCAGCAGAAGTTACAGTTAAATTTTTCTGTTGTGTCTTTCCTCTGTAGGTCAGAGGTATCACAGAACTTGACTTACTTAGAGGATGAAATGATCTCAAAGTAATAGGAGACAGATAGCAACTGTCAGCCAGCATCCAGGATGTAGTCCCCATAGTAACAGACAAACTTGGAGTGATCCCCTTGGCATGAAACACAGGTTCACCTGGATTGGTGGCACCAAATTCTGTGTGTCTACTCAGTACAAAATTGAAATCCATTTCACAAATGAAAATTTTAGTACTTCAGCCAGTTTCATTTATCATATCTGGAACAATTTTTAAAACTGAGTAATCAAACAGAATACGGAACATCTGTTTGACTTAAAGTCCTGAAATGTTAATATATCGATCTGTAGGTATATCCATATGTGTACATGATTTGTCTAATGTTTCTTTAAAAGGAACTGTGACTTTTTATTTTATTGTAATCTGAATTAAATGGAATCTGGAGATTCAAAACTTTGGCAAAGTAGCAGGGTATAAAATTGACCCTCAAAAATCAATGGCTTTTCTGTATGCCAACAATGAGAAGAGTGAGGCTGAAATCAGGAAAGAAATCCCTTTTGTAATAGCCCCACAAAAAATAAAATACCTAGGAGTTAGCTAAAGAAGTGAATGACCTCTATGATGAAACTTTAAAAATGTGAAAAAGGAAGTTAGAGCAGAATTTAGGAAGTAGAAAACTTCCAATGCTCCTGGATTGAGAGGATTAAAATTGAGAAAATGGCAATACTGCCAAAGGCTATGCACAAATTCAATGCGGTACCTGTCAATATCCCAACCTCTTTTTTCAACAAAATAGTAGAACCAATCCAAAAATTCATATGGAATAATAAGAGACCTCAAATAGCAAAAACAATCCTTAGCAGAAAAGACAATGCTGGAGGAATATCAATCCCAAACTTCAAACTCTACTACAAAGCCATAGTAAAGAAAACAGCTTGGTACTGGCACAAGAACAGACCTGAGGACCAATGGACTAAAACTGAAGACCCGGAAATGAAAACCCACAGACCTCTAGCCACCTAGTCTTTGATAAGGGAGTTAAAAAATAGAATGGAAGAAAGACACCCTTTTTAGTAAATGGTGCTAGAAAAATTGGTTCAACACCTGTAGAAAACTAAATCTAGATCCTTATATAACACCCTGCATCAGAATCAACTCCAAATGAATCAAAGACCTCAAAGTAAAAGCAGACACCCTGAAAAC
Organism: Dipodomys ordii; assembly: GCF_000151885.1. Lineage (NCBI taxonomy): Eukaryota > Metazoa > Chordata > Mammalia > Rodentia > Heteromyidae > Dipodomys > Dipodomys ordii. Next base: position 6,654,081 of record NW_012267289.1, on the reverse strand, counting down.
ATTATAGCAAGGAACAGGAGAAACTCTAGGGCTCATTGGCACAGGCCAAATGTTCTTACTGAAACCCATAAACACAACAAATCAAAAAAAGTTTGGACAAATGGGATTTCTTGAAACTGCAGATCTTCATGGCAAAGGACATAGCAAGATCAATAGAATGTCTACGGATTGGGAGAAGATCTTTCATCTCTAAAATATACTTAGAACTTAAAAAAATAAATTCTCCAACAACAAATCCTTGATTAATATGTGGACTAAAGTCTTAAAGAGATGTTGGAGGAGATGTGGCCAGAAGGTAACATTGTTGATGGGTGTGTAAACTTGTTCAACCACTTTGGAAAGCACTATGGAGGTTCCTCAAAAGACTCCACATAGATCTCCCCTATGACCCAGCAATCCCACTTTTGAGCATTTACCCATATGATCACAAACAAGACCACACTAATGCTACCAGCACAACTATATTTATTGTAGCCTTATTTACAATAGCTAAAATAGGGAACCAACACAGATGAATGGATCAAGAAAATGTGGTAAATATACAATGGAATTCTATGCCTCCATCAGAAAGAATGGCACTGCTCCATTTATTAGGAAATGGAAAGACTTGGAAAAAATTACATTAAGTGAAGTAAGCCAGGCCCAAAGAAACATAGGTCCCATGGTTTCATTTATGTGCAATAAGTAGTATAGTCTAGCGCAAGCAGAAAAGGTCAAAAGCTATGTACATATGATCATATAAGATGTTGCTAAGCAAAATGAACCCCAAGATAAGGACCAAGAAGTTTTATCTTTGTTGCTGTTGTTTTTAATGTAATTATAATGTACTATATGATTTTTTTTGTTTCTTTGTACATTCTTCCCCCATGGCACAACCCTGGTTGTCACTGTATTTGATTCCAGTGTCCTGCATCTTGTATATGCATTTTTCTAATTGGGGAGTGGAAGGGAAATAACAAAATGCTGATGTAAGGATTCAGGATCACCCATTGTAACAATAAGATATACAAGACACTATGTTGAAAACGAACTTTACAACTTTTCCGGGGGGGGGGTTGGTGTTGGAGAGGGGAGGGAAGAGTTGAGGAGGTGGGGAGGAAAAGGATGGTAGGGGAAAAATAAAGAGTGCATAACAATGCTCGATAGGAAATGGACTTGCTACCTTGCTCATGTAACCCTAACCCCTCCATTCAGTATCATTACAATAAATAATATATATAAAAAAACACATAATATGGTTCTAGTGGTCTGTTGCTTTATAAACTATCCCAATATAGAAAAAATAATTTCACAATCACATTGAAAATATCACAAAACATATATTAGTTTTACCACAGAACTATATGTTCTATACCATAATTTGTCTTAATACATCCCAAAAGACATCTCACAGACTATCATACTGATCCATTTTAATGATGATATCTTGCTGTTTTAGCAAACTGAGCAGGGTTAGCTTGTTACAGATAGTATTAGAAAAATATGATCCAAAGTGTAAAAGGTTACACTAACAAAGAACTAGGAATTTACTACATCAATTAATTTAGAGATCCATGAGTAGAGGAGATCCCAATTCTTCTATTCAAAAGTTCAAGACAAAAAAATTCATCTTACTTCCTTTCCTACCAAATAGGCAGCTTCATGCTAAAGCAGTCTGAATTTGAGAAACACATGTTTCCCTCTCAAGAATTCTGAGTGATATGAAAGCCTGAATATGACATGGAGCAAGAAAAGTGTTGGCACCACCTCCATGCTGCAGTTTCAGAAGCTGTGCTTCTCAGACTTGTATGAGCCAGTCAACCAAATTGACTAGGAATCCCAGTGATGCAAAAATATTCATTGCAGCCATTCGAGTAATTGTTATATGAGTAAAACCACCCCAAAAAATGTGCCCTGGGTTTCTCAGTAAGACATATGATATCTATCAGACAATGAGATATCTTAAAAAAGAGAAGACAAGCTGCTGGGCCCTGGTAGATCTGACCATAATCACCAGGGAATCTATTTTGTAGTGAACAACCTATGGGAGGACTCTAAAGGCTAGGTCCATAGCTACCAATAGCAAGAGGAAAATGTAATAGGGCATTAGAACTGCATGACAAACATACAGCAATATAGTAGAAAATACCCTTGGAACCAATAAATTGCATAAAAGCAGTAGAAACTTTGGCCTGAATAATGAGTGGCTATAAAGTACTTACAATCTTTTTTAAAAATTCATGGTAAAGGTGATGTACAGAAGGGTTTCATTTGCATAATTACATGATTCATGTAATGAGTATGTTTCTTTTTGAACAGTGTTACCCACCCATTCACTGTATCCCAGGTTTTCCCCTCCTGGCTCCCTTCCCCCCAAAGTTGTATAGTTCATTTAGACATAGTGTCTAGTGGGTTTCATTAATGAATTGGTGAATGACAGTTTGTTTCCTACTGTTAGGTATGGCTCACCAAATCAACAGAAGTTAATTCAGTGGGCTGTACAGGTTATAATTTGTTACCAGCAGTGATGAATACCAATTGTAGCTCTAAGTCCAAGAGCAAGTAGGTCTCATCAATTTCTCCCAATTTTCACCTCAGGAAAATTTGATTCCACTGTTGCCTTAAGATAACTGTTTGCTTAACATGGGAAAATTGAGCTGCATAGTGAGGTTGGAGACCTATACAGAGATGATCCTTCAAGAAGGATAGGCGTACACTTGTGATCGGTATAAGTATCTGTTAACTAGTTCAAGATCCACCTCAGTTATCAAAGTAAAGTGTTTTTATATTTCAAGCTGTTCCAGAACTATGGATTGTACTACTAGGCAAAAGTCTAGCCATTACATCTCCACATAAGGCTCCTCTCCTGAACTATATTTACTCCATTGTGCAAAACTGCACTGACAGAGACTTTCTGGACTCAGCATACAGACTGATAACCACTCCTACCCGCTCTTCCTTTTGATGATTTTTAAAAGCAGGGCTATTCTCCAGTAAACTCTTTTCCACATAACTTCATCTGAGCCATCTGTTTTCCAGAGAATCCAGGCAGCCAAATTAGCCAACCTCTAGGCAATCTCTGATTACTGAAAAGGATTCCAAAGCATTGAATTCGTATTATTGATGCAGCTATATCAGTGGGAAGCCATCTATTGAAACATGGAGTTATTTAATTATGAGTGTCAAACTTACATTTTAGTATTAAGAAGTGTGCAATGAACAGATTCCTATCACTAAGAATAACACAAGATATTAATTTTTCAGTCTTGTAATGAATCACCATCATGTTAACACAGAATAAACAAACAGCACATGGAATATTTACAGCTAAATACTAAGACCATTAGCTTAGAGTTTCCCAGTTAATATAGCCATATCTCACAGCCACTGGCAACACTATGTTCTAATAAGAAGAAGGAAAAAAAGAAAGAAAAAGTATCCGTGATTAACACCAAAATATTGAGAGAGGTAAATCTAGAGTGTAAACTTGGAGAAGAAATGCATTCTGATCCTGAGCTTAATTCTATCATTTTGAATAAGAATTCATAATTTCCACTTAATTAAAATATAAATTAAAGAATCATTTGTCTAAAATAATTGGACAGTAGAAAATTTATGTGAAATATGCTATGACAAAGTGCTAATTCTTTTTATAGGAAGAAAGTACAATCGCTTTTGTCCTCCCACAATTATGATGAGAGTATAATTTATCATAGTCTTCCTACCACATGTTCACAGAAATTATGCCCTTTATAATTTTGTTGGGCATTTCATTACCATATCTTCAGTGGTATTTATCATTTCATGGACAATTGGCAGCTACAAAGGTTCAAACATTAACATTTTAATTCATCTGCAGACTTTATTCAGAAATAGCTATACACAACATGATTCTCTATTATATCTTCCCTTGAGCAACTATAAATTTAAACACACAACTCTCCTTTATGGTTTTCCCTCTTCTTCAGAATGGGCATTTGGCATTTGAGTATTCCAATGAAGAGATTTTATTTGAAAATTTATAGTTGTAACTGTTGACATTATCATGAGTGAATTAAATCATGCTCCAAATACAAGTTTAGTCAAACTATTTCAGTAGTAGCTAAGAATCTGTACCTCTTATCACATTAAAAACTGGGTATAATCCACTGAAAACAAAGTGGTAAGAATATGAGTAATTTTTTTCTTTACTCTCGTGTTCCCTAGTAGCAAGATTTACAGCTTTCTAGGTGTTCAACATGTATACAATAATAACAAATTTAAAACCCCAGGTTTCCTATGGATAAGTTACTTTGTCCTCAATTGTTTTTGGTTCATTTTAGCTTTTACTGGGCTCATTTAATCAAAACAAATAAAAAACAATAACAACAAAAACCGAAAGAGTAACTCATTTACATTCACTTAATATGAAGGATAATTGTGGACTCAGAAAATTAATTTCTAAAGCAGTCTACCAAGAAAAACAGTGGAATCATTATTCTTTAAAGTGTTTAAAGCTGGAATAAATATTTGGAGGGGGTTACCTTTTATATACAGTTCTTTATTCTTTGAGTTTTTTAATGCTCTTTCAAGAATTTACTTCTTGGGGCTAGGAAGGTGGCTCAGTGGATAGAGTGCTTGCCTTGCATGCATGAGGACTTGGGTTTGATTCCTCAGCACCACATAAGCAGAAAAAGCTGGAAGTGGTGCTGTGGCTCAAGTGGTAGAGCACTAGCATTGAGCTGAAGAGCTGAGGGACAGTGCCCAGGCCCAGAGTTCAGGCACAATGACTGGCAAAAAAAGAAAAGAAAGGAAAAAAAAGAATTTACTTCTTGAACTTTGTTAGAAATAAATGCTTCTGAAATTTACATATTTAAATTAATTGTAAGACTTTGTTTTTTACTTGAGGTTTTAGATTGAGAGGAAAACTAAGCAGAGAGTAACTTTTTTGTCTTTCCTCTATAGAACCTTCAGTATCAAGTTCACCTGTTACAAATATGTTTGGTTAGTATGGTATATTTGTTAATATTTATGCATTAACTAAAACTGTATTTATTAATATTACACATTGGTATTGCTAATGCATTATTATTAAATAAATAGTTAAACTAAGGATCATTCTTTTTGCTTTACAATGCTAAAGGGTCCTAGCAAATATATACTATCTTGTATCTACCAATACTGTTAATTAGTAACATAAAGTCCTCTGTTGCATCTATTAACTTCTCTTGTTGCACTTGGATTTAGCTCACAGGTCACATTTTAAGTCATACACATTAGTATGCTTCTCAGACTAGATATTCAAAAATCTTAGAGATCATGGGCCTTATGACATCAATCAAATATGTATATTAAAAACCAAGCTGGTGCCAGTGGTTTATGCCTGTAATTATAGCACCTCAGAAGGCTGAGCTCTATGGATGGTGATTTGAAGACAGCATGGGCAGGAAAATCCATGAGATTCTTATATCTAAATAACCAGCAAAAAGGCAGGACGGAAGCTGTTGCTCATGTGGTAAAGCTCCATATATGAGTGGAAAAAACTAAGGGACATTGCCCAGTCTCTGAGTTAAAGCTCCAGTACAATGCAAACACACACACACACACACGCACACACACACACACACACACACACACACACACACCACAAAAGCCAACTCAACAGGATTGCTCTATTATTAAGTTAAAAAATAATTAGTGGATAATAAATGTCCAGTTTTATCTAGGCTATTGAAGTTTATTTTTAAATTGAAATCTACATTACATCTTCTCTTAAATTTCTAATTATTGTCTTTATACTATTGAGGATTGATTTTGATTTTTATTGGCATTGGGGAAGAAACATTTTTCTACTAAGTCGAAGTATTTCTCATGTGTCCATTATATTTTGTGTGAGATTATTGTCAATATCATAAAATATTGCATGAAATATTGTCATCATTGTATCTATTTGTGTAGCGCTGTTGGTTTAATTGTACTATACCAAGTAAGATTTTAGCAAACATTCTATGTTCTATCTAATTATTATATTCATCACACAAACTCTATAAACAAATATATGGTATTATGTTCAGTGAGTTTTCATTTTTAAGTGACTGGCAGAAGGAAGTGTGATATTCAGATAAGGTGCTATCAAAACAAAGGCTACAAGGTTAAGCATTATAATGTTATTTGTCTCCCCTTTGACTGATTGATTTTTTTTCTTCATGTAGATCAATGTATTACAGAAAATATACTTAAGACAACGATGGATCTTTCAAAATGTTATATACATTATCATTTATTTCCAAAGTAGGAGTAAACCAATAAAATAAAGTACTATATAACATTTCCAAGTGAAGACCCTATGGAAATGTCACACATCATTCACAGTCCTTCTTTCTTATAGGATCAATATAAGCTCCATTTTGCTCATCATAAATTCATTCCCTATTTAGAAAGTCATTCGTTGGATGTAATTTTTTTTAAATAAACTCAGGTCATTGTGGATTTTGTTCGATTGCCTGTCTCCAAGGGAGTGAGTTATAAAAATCTATTCATGTCTATTTATACAGGAAGAATGAAATTAATGAAAAATAATACTTGGGGATACTTGACATCTCAAACTGAAACTCTTAACAAAAACAAACTCTTTTTTCAGAGTATTTCTCAGAAAAAATTTACCATTATCTCACTTTCCTTTTCTGTGATCCACATATGTTGGGAAGCTATGTGATCTATTTAAAACTTTCCTAAGCACAGATTCGTGGGTATGAAAAATATAATGTGGTGCACTAAGTACTGGAAGGACACACAAATCAATACCTGGCTATATATTCTAATGAATAAATAGTCAATTAATGAAATACAATAAAACATAGATCTCAGAAATTAGATCATAAATCATAGATCTCAAAAATGAAGTTTTACTTTTATCATAGAGGAAAATTTCCCTCATTCTTACTTATGAATTTCCCTTTCATTACCACTAACAAAATTTGGCTCTCTGTTTGCCAATTCACTGTCTTTTGGAAGGGATAAAGTAGCATTACAGAAAACTTCTAATCATTTTTGTTATGATCACAAGAAAGCAAACTTAAAAATATAATGAAAACTATCACAAGTTTAAATAAAACTGCTATAAATTATAGTAAAGTAAAATAATACAATTTCATATGAATCACTCATTATGCTATATTTTTCAGTTGCCTCTTTTGAAAAGATAAAAAAATGTTCTCTGTTTTAGAAAGATTTCCATTAAAATGTTCAACTTAGAAATGTAACATTTCAAATTATAATAAAGCCAAGGACATCCTCATACTTTCTCCCTCTGTATTCATGTCATCCTACATCTTGTCAATGTCCTTCTAAACAAAGGAGGAGGCAACAATGCTGGATAAGAAATGTACTCATTACCTTGCCCATGTCATTGTAACCCCTCTGTTTGGTATTTTTACAATAAAAAAAAACATATTTTTGAACTCATCTAATCTTCCGTATCAATACTAACATCTTGATTCTGTCTTGTGCCAGTTATGATCATGTCTTAATTGGTTTATATGAACCAGGTCTCTCTCAGATGCCTCTCAATCCTCCCATTATTTGTAGAATTAATTTTCTAAAGCAGAGATCTGTTTGTGTTACTTCTTACCTTACACACCTTCTGTGATCTACAAGATCAAATAGAGTCTTCTTAGCTTTACCTTTTAATGTTTGAACCAATGAATCTTCTCAGCTGTACCTCCAACAATCTTTTCACATAAGGTATGCTCCAGCCAGATTCTGTTTTCCAACACCTCCTTGCTTTCCTGCCAACAAACCATCCATGCAATGAGTTATTCTTCATCCTACAGTTAATTGTTACAATTTTGGAAACTGACAATGATTGAAACTATGATTTCCTCATTCATGTTCCTAGAAGTATTGCTCCTATAATTAATATAGATCTTGTCAAACTGTGATTCACCCATCTATCTATCTATAATGTATCTTCAATTATCTATCCACATTTCTATCAATCATATATCTATTTACTGTTTTACCTACTTAGCTACTTATCAATCTATTTGCATCTCTTGTTAGCTCATTGGGTAATTTCTTAGAGTATTGGATTATTAAGGTATGGGTGTTTTGGTCTTAAGATTTCTTGCATAATTTTGACAGAAAATGAATAGTCAGTGTCCATCAACTCAAATGGTTGGCAATACATACATGCACAATTATAGTAAGGCTAAAAATAACATGTCCACATAAAACAGAAAAGTGATAATGTGCTAGATATACAAATAAAAACTAGGCCATTTATTTAAAACAATAATTCTCTACTTATTAAATGAAAAATTTAATCATTTTAGGATGGAAACATTTTCTTCTTCAAAGTAAAAAACAATCTTCCAGAGTACAATAAAATGTAAACCACTACTAAACCACTACTAAGAATTTATACCTCAGAGTCAAGTACAAATGTGGAAGATTCTGAAGCAAAAGATAGAAGACAGATGGTATAGCAGTTTAAGTGTGTGTGTGTATGTGTGTGTGTGTGTGTGTGTGTGAGAGAGAGAGAGAGACAGGGAGAGAGAGAAAAATGGAGAGGAAGAAAGAGAGTTTGTATGTGTGATTTTTCTTTGACATTTTTTAATGTTTTATTGTAAAGATGATCTACAGAGGGGTTACAGTTACATGCGTAAGTCAATGAGTACATTCTTCATTGAACATTGTTGCTCACCATTTGTTGTTCTCCCACTATCCCTTCCCTCCCTGGTCCAAGTTGTAAAGTTCATTTCTGACTTAGTGTCTTATGAGTATCATTGTTGCAATGGGTTATCCTTTGTACTTCTTTTAGCATTTTGTTATATCCCTTCCCTTCCCCAAATCAGATAAATGTATATACCAGATAGAGCGTGCCAGAATCAAAGACAGAGATTGCCAAGGATATACCCCATTAATAAGTGGGCTAAAGAATTCAAAAGAGACTTCTCTGGAGAGGAAATAAGAATGGCCAAAACAAACATGAAGAAATGTTCAGCTTCTCTAGCCATAAAACACATGCAAATCAAAGCAACTATGAAATTCTACCTCACCCCAATTAGAATAGCCATTATCAAAAACAAATAATAACAGATACTGGCAGGGATGTGGCCAGGATGTGGGAAAACTACTACACTATGGGTTCACACTGGTTCAACCTTTCTGGAAGGTAGTATGGAGGTTCCTCAAAAGACTAAATATAAAACTCCCCTATAATCTAGCAATCCTACTCCTGGGTTAAAGGATCTCAATCTAGGCCACACTAAAGCAACCAGCACAACTATGTTTATCACAACATTATTCACCATAGCTAAGATATGGAGCTGACCCATATGCCCCTCAGTAGATTAATGGATCAAGAAACAGAGAAACTTCTCTGAAGAGGAATGAAGACTGGCAAATAGACACATGAAGAAATACTCTAACCTCCCTATCCATAAAAGAAATGCAAATCAAAACAACACTGAGATACTACCTCCCCCCAGTTAAAATGGCTATAATCAAGAACTCTAATAACAGCAGATACTGGAGGGCATGTGGACAGAAGGGAACGCTATTGCATTGTTGGTGGGAGCATAAACTTGTTCAGCCACTTTGGAAAGCAGTATGGAGGTTCCTCAAAAGACTCCACATAGAGCTCCCTATGACCCAGCAATCCCACTTTTGGGCATTTACCCAAATGAACACAAACAAGGCCGTACTAAAGCTACCAGCGCAACTATGCTTATCTCAGCATTATTTACCATAGCTAAGATATGGAACCATCCCAAATACCCTCAGTAAATGAATGGATCAATAAATGCACAACGGAATTTGAGAATGATAGTGCCCCATTTGTTAGGAAATGGAAAGACTTGGACAAAATTATATTAAGTGAAGTAAGCCAGGCCCAAAGAAACATAGGTCCCATGGTTTCCCTTGCAATAACTAGTATATGTCTGAGACAAGCAGAAATGGTCAGATAAGTTGATGTTAGGCAAAATGAACCCCAAGATAAGGACTCAAATGATTTTTCTTTCTTGCTATTGTTTCTAACATATTTATAAGATGATTTCTTTGTTGCTCTGTATGGTCCTTCCCCACGGTATAATCCGTTTTCACTGTATTTGATGTAATTTGGGGAGGCGAAGGGAAAAACAAACGGTTTAAATAGGGATACAGGTGAACTCATGTCAACAATGAGATGTCCAAGATGTTATGTTGAAAAATGAACTTTACAACTTTAGGGCCGGGAAGGGGGGGGGGCCGGGAAGGGGGTAGGGGAGGCATGTCTAGATGGAAGGACAGGGATGGGACGGGGAAACAAAGGAGGAGGCAACAATGCTTGATAAGAAATGTACTCATTACCTTGCTCATGTGATTGTAACCCCTCTGTATGGTATTTTCACCATAAAAATTTATTAATAAAAAAATGAAAAAAGACAAAAGAAATATGGTATATATACGCAATGGAATTTTATGCTTCTATCAGAAAGATTGACATCACCCCTTTCGTAAGGAAATGGAAAGACTTGGAAAAAACCATATTTTGAGTGTATGATTCTAACTATGGGACTGTTTAAGGAATGAGGATCAGGGTAGAAAGAAAAAAAAGAAAATGAATAATTTAAAAATATATTACAGCTACATATGAAGAGGATACAAGTAATCTAAATCAAAAAGTTGTTGATCAATAGGGGGTTGAGGTGAAGTCTGGTAAAAGAGAACACAATATAGATTATTGTGAATAAAATATAGTATCTGCATATATGAAATACCATGGTGAATTTCTTTTTTTCTTTTTTTATTGTCAAGGTGATGTACTGAGGGGTTACAGTTGTATAAGTAAGGCAATGAATACATTTCTTGTCAAATTTGTTCTATACACATTAAACATAAGAAGTGTCAAATTTAAAAGGATTTTTTGAGTGGTAACTCCAGCAGGAGGTAGAAAGTAAATGGAGAGTTTGAAAGTAAACAAATATTTTATAAATAGTTTATTTTCTTATATATGAAAGTAGATCAACAAAGCATGTTAAAATTGTTTTAAGAGCAGGGAGAAAATAGAGGATATAAAGGGAGTGATACAGATACAAAGAGGGAGAGATTGTATGCATGTATGAAAATCTCACAGTATGGGCTGGGAAGGTGGCTCGGTGGTAGAGCGCTTGCCTTGCATGCCAGAGGCCCTGGGTTTGATTCCTCAGCACCACATACACAAAAAGAAAAAAATCGGAAGTGGCGCTGTGGCTCAAGTGGTAGAGTGCTAGCCTTGAGCTGAAGAGCTAAGGGACAGTGCCCAGGCCCAGAGTTCAGGCCCCACGACCAGACTCAAAAAAAAAAAAAAAAAAAAAGAAAAAGAAAATCTCACAGTACAAAGCACTTTTTGTATAGCTAATGAAGATAGCTTAAATTATTTTATTTTATTTTTTCCTCTTCTGTTTTTCTATTGTTTTTATTGTAAAAATACTGTTATTTTAAAATACTTTGAATTGTGATCATCTCTGGATCTTAGTCTTCCTACAATCAGATGTCCTTTTAATGTGCTTCCAAATACCTTATCTACTTTTTAATATCAAACTTGACAAGCTCCACATTTATTTGTATACATCTTATCCCTTCCTTTTCTTTGCAAAACCTTGACAAATAGAAAAAAATAAGGAGAGAGGGAAGAAGTTACTGTATATTCAAAATACTATTCAAAATATAAAAGGCATTGCTGAAACTGGCTATGTTCAGCTGGCCTCACTTCTAACATAGGACTTTTACAAACAACAGTGGAACTTCAAAAATAAAACTGTCAAGTATCATAATATAAATCTCAAAGAACACATTTTACATTGTTGTACAGTTTCTCTTCTCAGCAATTAACCTGCATGGGTTACCTCATTTTTCTCAAAAGTGCAAATTTTAATGCTGTTATGTGGTCAATTTATAATACCTAAGGGGAAATTACACATTTTATAGGCTTTGTTCTCAAACTGGCTGAGTTGTATCCTGTTGCTAATTTCCCACATTTATTATTTTTGTTCTAACATGTAACAAACCTCTTATGTTTCAGGGTTGTTTATACGCTTACACATTCTTTGAGGAGAAACTAGTTTCTAAGTGGTTTTTTTTTTTACCTTTACTGTATAAAACCCTGGATGATCTAGGATTAGATTCCTTTTTTCTATGTGCATTCTATTCTGTTTTTATGTACATTCTATTTTCACATATTTTGGGTATATAGTTTTAATCACAAACAATGGCACTTTATTTAATGAGAACATCACATTAGTTTCACTTACAAAAGCAAACAAAACCTTAAGAGAAATATTGCTCTTTCCCTACTTTTCTAGTTGGCTACTTCTAAAAGATATGCAATACTCATATATTATATAGTTCTCTACAGTCTCATTAGTATACACACAGTTTCATTACAAGAATAACTTATTTTTTTCTCTTCTATTTTCATTGTACAGAGTGTCTTAAAATTAAGGTCTTATAACATTAGCTAGCTTAGATTCTTACTCTGTTTATGAAATCAAGATGTTGCAAATGCTTCTTAATTTGGAGTCATCCAAGAGCATCAATTTCTCAAGCTAAATAACATTTTTAATATCAACATTATGACCTTACAGATTTCCATAGGATGAATGACATGATTGCATATAAATGTCTATAAATATATAGTACATATGTTTATTATATATGGTATTTATACATTTATGTATAAATATATGTAAACATAAATGTATATAAATGCATGCATATTGATATTTATGTATACATGTAAATATGTTTATATATGTTTTCATATCTATAGGCATCTATATCATATGTATTATAGATATGGATTATATTTATTACCTATTACATACTTAAGTGAAAATATGTATTAACTATTATGTTACTATCTTAATATTTCTATTTAAAGCTCTGGCTGTTTTCTAATATTCAGACTTGTTCAACAATCTCTTTGCAAATGTATAAAAAACTTATTTCCAAGAAACTCATTGTCTTACCATAAATTCAAGAATAAAGGTCATACCCTCCAAAATTAAAAGAAAAAACAAAACTTGTTTCAAACAATGTTCTTGTAGTTCATAGAAAACTCTCCTGATTTTTTGACAGAATATCCAATAGTTGCAACTCTATGTAAACTTGGATTTGTGGGATCACAAGAGAAGGAACAAGAGAAGAATTTACATGTTCTTTAGATACTTTCTCCCCAAAGTCACATCTCCTACATTTTGTTTTCAAATCTCACCAATTTCCATAACCTACTAACCTGTAATAAACAGGAAGTGCATGGATAACTCAGGACTGGAAGATTATCCAACAATATATATAATATAGAATATAATATAGATATTAAAGGTACTGTTCAAAGGGATTACAGTTACTAAGTGAGGTAATGAGTACATTTCCTAGTGAGCATTGTTACACCCTCCTTTGCTTTCCCCTTACATTCCCTTCCCTTCCCATCTCCCTAATTCCTCCCTCCCCAATTCAAGTTGTAACATAGTTTTTTCAACATAGTTTCTTGTATGTCTCATTGTTACCGCAGGTCAACCTGTATCCTTGTTTCAGAATTTTGTTATTTCCCTTACCATTCCAAAATTAGTAAAACGTCTATACAAGATGTAAGGCACTCGAATAAAACACAGGGACAACAGGAGTTATACCATGGGGGAAGAATATACAAAAGAAACAAAAAATCACATAATATATAAAACAAAATCTACAAAGAATAAACCTCTTGTCCCTATTTTGGGATTCATTTTGCTTAGCATCATCTTATATGGTCATATTTACATAGCTTTTGAACTTTTTGCTTGTCTGGTAAGATTATCCTAGATGTATACTAGTTATTACAAATAAGGGAAATCTTGGGACCTATGTCTCTTTGGGTCTGGCTTATTTCATTAATAAAAATTTTTCAAAGTCTTTCCATTTCTTAACAGATGGGACAATGTCATTCTTTCTGATGGAGGCAGAGAATTCCATTGTGTGTGTGTGTGTGTGTGTGTGTGTGTGTGTGTGTGTGTGTGTGTGATATATTCTTAATACATTCAGCTACTGAGGGCATCTGGGTTGGTTCCATATCTTAGCTATAATGAATAATGCTGGGATAAACATAGTTGTGCTGGTAACTTTAGTATACCTTTGTTTGTGATCATTGGGGTAAATGCCTATAAGTGGGATTGCTGGGTCATATGGGAGCTCAATGTGTAACCTTTTAAGGAGCCTCCATACTGCTTTCCAAAGTGGTTGAACAAGTTTATATTCCCACCAACAATGCAGTAGAGTTCCCTTTTGGCCATATCTCCTCCAGCATCTGTTGTTACTAGATTTCTTGATCATAGCCATTTTAACTGAGGTTAGGTAGAATCTCAATGTTGTTTTAATTTGAATTTCTTTTTTTTATTGTGAAAATATCCTACAGAGGGGTTACAATTACATGGGCAAGGTAATGAATACATTTCTTATGAAGCATTGTTGCCTCCTCCTTTGTTTCCCCTTCCCATCCCTTCCCCCCCTCCTCTGCCAAAGTTGTAAAGTTTGTTTTTTGACCTAACGTCTTGTACATCTCTAAAGAATTTGTTTTTTCCCAAATCAAAGAAAGGTTGGACAAATGGGATTGCATGAAGTTGCAGAACTTCTACATGGCAAAGGACATAGCTAGCAAGATCAATAGAAAGCCCACAGATTGGGAGAAGAACTTCACTAGCCATACAACGGACAAGGGTCTCATATCTAAAATATACTTGGAACTCAAAAAATTAAGTCCCCCAACAACAAATCCTCAAAGAAATAACTGCCCAATAAATAAATGGGCTAAAGACTAAAAGAGAAACTTCTCTGAATAAGAAAGAAGGATGGCCAATAGACACATGAAGAAATGCTCAACCTCCCTAGCCATAACAGAAATGCAAATCAAAACAACATTGAGATACCACCTCACCCAAGTTAGAATGGCAAAAATCAACAACTCTAACAACAACAGATGCTGGAGGGGATGTGGACAGAAGGGAACCTTACTTCATTGTTGGTCGGAGTGTAAACTTGTTCAACCACTTTGGAAAGCAATATGGAGGTTCCTCAAAAGACTTCACATAGAGCTCCCCTATGACCCAGCAATCCCACTTTTGGGCATTTACCCAAATGTTTACAAACGAGACCACACTAAAGCTACCAGCACAACTATGTTTATTGCAGCATTATTTATCATAGCTAAGACATGGAACCAACCCAGATGCTCCTCAGTAGATGAATGGATCAAGAAAATGTGGTATATATACACAATGGAATTCTATGCCTCCATCAGAAAGAATGACATTGCCCCATTTGTTAGGAAATGGAAAGGCTTGGAAAAAATTATATTAAGTGAAGTAAGCCAAGCCCAAACAAAGATAGGTCCCATGGTTTCCCTTATTTGCAATATCTAGTATATGTATGAGTCAAGCAGAAAAAGTCAGATAATGTGATGTTAGGAAAATGAACCCTTAGATATGTATTTAAATATTTTTTTCTTTCATGCATTTGTTTCTAACGCATTTATAAGACTATTTCTTTGTTGCTTTGTATGTCCCTCCCCCACAGTATAACCCCTGTTTTCACTATATTTGATGTTGGTATAATTTGTGGAGGAGATGGGGAAAAACAAGTCGTTTAAGGTTACAGGTGGACCCGTTGCAACAATGAGAAGTACAAGTTGTCCTGTCGAAAATGAACTTTACAACTTTGATGCGGGGGTGGGGGGGGAGAGAATTGGGTGGGGGGGCAAGGGGAGGCTGGGAAGGGATGTGAAGGATAAACAAAGGAGGAGGCTGCAATGCTTGATAAGGAATGTACTCATTATCTTGCCCATGTAATTATAACCCCTCTGTACAGTATGCTCACAAAAATATAAATAAATAAATAAATATGTTAGAAACAAAAAAATATTGTTTGTTCCCTTCCCGTCCACAAATTATACAAATATCACATAGAATGAAATGAACCCCAAGATAAGGATTCAAATTTTTTTTTCCTTTCTTGCAATTGTTTCTAACATATATATAAGATGATTTATTTGCATTTCTGTTATGGCCAGAGAAGTTGAGCATTTCTTCATGTGTCTATTGGCCATTCTTATTTCCACTTCAGAGAAATCTCTCTTTAAGTCTTTAGTCCATTTATTAATCGGGAGGTTGTTTCTTTAAGGATTTGTTGTTGGGGAATTTAATTTTTGAGTTCTAAGTATATTTTAGAGATGAGACCCTTGTCCATTGAATGGCTAGTAAAGATCTTCTCCAATTCGTGGGCTTTCTATTGATCTTGCTAGCTATGTCCTTTGTCATGCAGAAGCTCTGCAGTTTCATGCAATCCCATTTGTCCAACCTTTCTTTGATTTGTTGTATTTTGTGGGTCTTTTCAGCCTGTGCAAGGAGCCTTAGCGTTTCTCCTATTCCTTCCTCTGATGCTTTTAGAATGCTAGCTTTTTGAGGTCTCTGATCCATTTGAAGTTAATTCTGGTGCAGGGTGATATAAAGGATCTAGGTTAGCCAGTTGCCAGTGGCTCACGGCTGTGAATCGCAGTTCAAAGCCAGCCCAGGCAGAAAAATCTGTGAGACTCTTATCTCCAATAAACCACTAGAAAAGCGGAAGTGGTGCTGTGGCTCAAGCGGTAGAGTGCTAGCCTTGAGCTGAAGAGCCCAGGGACAGCACCCCACGATGGACCAAAAAAAGAAAAAAAAAGGATCTAGCTTTAGTTTTCTACAGGTGTTGTCAGCACCTTTTACTGAAGAAGCTCCTTCCTTCCTTCCTTCCTTCCTTCCTTTCTTTCTTTCTTTGTTTCTTTTCTTCTTTCTTTCTTTCCTTCTTTATTTCTTTCTTTCTTTCTTTCTTTCTTTCTTTCTTTCTTTCTTTCTTTCTTTCTTTCTTTCTTTCTGTCTTTGCTTCCTTCTCAAGATTAGGAGGCTATAGTTCTGTGGGTTTATTTCTGGGACTTCAGCTCTATTCCACGGATCCTCAGATCTGTTCATTATCCAACCATATTGATGATCAGTACTAGAGAGCACAAGGGTTTATGTTCTCAGTACTTCAATGTCACATGTAATTGTTACCTGTTCTTCAAGTCAATGACTTCTAATGTCTTTTTAGTCACAATATTGGGTCAAAATGTAATATTGGTCAAAAAAAGTAAGGAGAGAAATGATATATTCCAACATCCAATTTATGGCAGTGCTGCAGAATTATTTTAGAAAGTTCTTCCATTTTCAGACTGGAAAGTACAGAAGTACTTTTTGTAGAGTACAGTTTTGTAGAAACCAGAATTCCCAGTGATAGTTCAATTTTGGATATGAAGAATATTCCTTCATTATGCCCTTCTGATATTTAGGGCAAATATCACCTTCTTTCTGATCCTGTGGTTCCTGAAAATTCCTTCCTTTGCCATTTCCTTCCTTGATGACTTTAGACCTAGGAATTAGAGACATTCATTGTTCTGTATGTAGATTTCCCAACATAATGCCTGCTTAATAAATTTTATACAGAACATTGTCCATCAAAGTTCTCTGTCAAAGTTTTCTTTATATATATGTATATGTGTGTGTTAGTGAAAAAAAAATCTTCTGGAATTTATAGATGTTTTATTTCATGTCATTCAGAAACACATGCTATTATCCATATTCATAGTCTCAGAATACTGCAATTTTCTAGTATCTCTTTAGTTTCTGACTTCACACTATTCTTCTTTTAACCTAGTTGTGGTGCGATGAGTCAGGGTTGTGGTAGCCCCTTGTGACTGAGATAGAATTTAATCTATTTTCCATGAGACATTTTAACTCATTAAATATTCACTTCACTCAGCCAAGTCCCTAATTGGATATTAACACTCTGAGACATGATAATCCATTCAGAGATTATAATGACAATAGTGATAACTAAGCTTTAATTTGATTCTTGCCACTGAAAATCTTTCTTTTTTGTTGTTTTGTAGGCTTCAATAAAGGAAATAGCTAAACTTCCAGCCCTAGGATTTATCATTTCTATATTATTTTTCATCTTTTAAAATTTCTAACTAATTCTTAACTCATCCTTTTAAAGATGCTTTCCTACCATAATTAGCAATAATATTCCACACACATATATTCACATTTCTACTATTTTGAAAATTTCTGTTATGTCCAGAAAAATTATTGAATTATTTATTTGCACACATTTTTGACTACTTCTTCCAGTTCCTTGTTTTTTTATTCTTTGCTATTAAGCTTCCAAATTTTAGATAAATGTTAGTCTACTTAGTGACCTGAGACATCTCTTTTGTGATTTGTAAAGTCAACATATTATCAATTCTATTTCCTGATAATTCAGGATTTAACATCTCCATCATAACTAAATGGAAAATCCCCAAACAAACTTTCTGTCAGGTTCAAGTTGCTATCAAGAAAGCCATTGCTCACTGCCTCAGTGAAAATGAAATTATATTCTGTATTCAAGTATTAGGATCCATTTTAATATGATGATGAAGAAACAATCTGGAAAATTCTGACAGCTATCAAGAGCATTCCCCTATGGGAATGCTGCCAGGGCTCCAGTAGGGGGCGCCCACTTCAAGTGCATAAAAGAGCAGAACAACATCCCTTTTAGCTTTGCTGTTAGACTAAAGACAACTGGCAAAAATCAGACTCAGTCTAATTCTCGTATCAGGAGCTGGGAAACACAGAGTTTTGGGGGATCTGAGAGGCAATAAATTAACTACCTGTAGCATCCATCATTTCAGCTAATCAGCATGCATTAATCAGTCCATTAAATATTCTGGTACTAAATAATAATGGGATATTTAACCTAACATAGTCATGAATAAAATTGTCATATTTTCAATGTGAAAGGCCTGTGTATAGCAGAGCTACTCAAAGTGAGAGTAAAGATAAGATGATACCACAGATGAGAGAAGAATAGTGAGAGTGCCTTTATTGTGAAGTCTGAAAATATTTAAATAACAGTGAGGAATACTAGTCATCTGCTTCTTAGAAGTATTTGTTTATCTAGTCTTAAAATGTCATAGTGCGTAGAGAAAATCTAAAGCAATTTCATCTGAAAATATAAAGACATTCGCTTGTAATTTAATATTATAGTCTTAAAAAAGAAAACTTTGATTCTAGCTTCAGCAGTCTCTGACTTTGATTCATTTGCTAGCTGACCTCAGTCTAACCTTATCAGCCTTCCATTGAATTCATCCTTTAGTATTAAGGGACTATGATCTGGCATATTCCTTAGAGGAAAAGTTTAACTGAGGAATGCTTTCTCTGACATATGATCAAGGCATACTCTTTCAGGTTATATGAAAACCCAAGGTATAGTTAAAATAAAATTGAGAACACAGACACAGTATGCATTAAGAATGAGTGCAAGATATGAATTAAGACAACTTAAGTACAACACTATGTGGAAGAAAGTAAGAAAAGACCAAAAACTAAAAAAACAAACAAACAAACAAAGAAACAACAGACAGAGACAGAACTTAGGTTGCCTGGAAACAACCAAAAAAAAAAACAACCAAAAAAAAACCAACAGCAGAGAACAGAACTTAGGTTGCCTGGAAGCAATCCATTCTTATTTTGATAAAGCTTATGTCAAGGAGAGTAATTAGCATCAAGGCCAGATCAATTTTCCTCCACACAGTATTTTATTAGATTGCTACATGACAGCGTACTAATTAAAACTGATTGGTCTAATTAGAATCCATTAATAACAAGAAAGACATTGGCATCAAATGCCTTGGCATTTAAGTAGTTGTAGATCTAGTAGCCTTTTTTTTTTACTTTTTTTTAATTTCCAGAAAAGAAGACAAAGAAAATCATCAAGTTGGGCTATATAGAACTTTGATACTCAGATTTCCAAAAACAATTAGCAAAGTACTCAAGACTGGAGGAAGTTCAATAAATTAGCATTATAAAAAAACAGACTAAAATAAGAACATCAGTTATTTTATAAGACAATAGATTATAAATGTAACTCTGAAGTAGGTTACTTGAATTTTACTTTTAACCTAAATATAGTTCTGTAAAAGAAAAGATGAAATTACAGTAGCTCAAAATTGTAATGCATAGAATATATCAAATTCTAATCATTAAAATATTATTCTACTTCCACCCTTTCTTAACAGTTAGATACCTTTGCCTCCCCCAAATAAACTACACATATAGTTAAAAAAAATCAGAGTGATTAAAATCAGAGTGATAAAAATCAGAGTGTAAGGCATATTCCCTAAAAATATTTTGTATTTATTGAATGAATACTTCTTGAGAATCTTCTGGTTGCTGAACAATATTCCAAGTTATAGATAAATAATTCCTGTCAATTTATTTTATTTAGGATGGAAAATGCAAAAGAAAAGCAGTTTCTGAAAAAAAATATTACCAATATGTATTGTTCTTGACTAGACCACATATCTGCAACAACCAGGTATACTTAGCTGCCCTCAGTCACTTGTTATGCCTGGAAGCCTAGCTTTCAGTGTACCTAAGTGCTTTCAGTGTTTCAGTGTACAGTGTGTGCTGTCATGTTTTGTATATAGTTAAGATTAGGATATTTTACTAATTATAGTCATTTCTATATCCCAATCTTAAAATAGCCTTCCACATTTCCCTGGACTCATTCTAGCCAATTCTGTCCATGTTTTTCAGATGTCTAGAATTCCAGGCTATCATCATTTCAAAGAAAGTCTGGATATTGTAATAACTACAATGATAAAAATCAACTTACATGATGTATTTTGTTTCTACTGTCTGTTTCATTAGCTGAGAAAGAATCTCCTTTCCACAGTGTGCTTTATCTGGATTCTAGTCCTTCAGATTATGCAATGCACTTCAAAAATTCAGCCTTGACTTTCTATACCTTTCTTCTCATGATTGGTCTAGATTTTCAATACAGGAGTAAGGATAATTTAAGCTTCTTTCTTTTTTTGGGGGGGCGGTCCTGTCATGGGGCCTGAACTCTAGGCCTGGATGCTGTCCCTGAGCTCTTCAGCTCAAGGCTAGTGCTCTACCACTTGAGCCACAGCGCCACTTCTAGCTTTTTTCTTTTTGCTTATGTGGTGCTGAGGAATCGAACCCAGGGCCTCAGGCATGCAAGGCAAGTGCTCTACCACTGAGCCAACTTCCCAGCAATTTAAGCTTCTTTTTAAACGAACACATGCCAACTTTCCCAGTAAATGTTTCTCCAACATGCTTGATTTATTCATTTCCATCTGACAGAGATAATATGGCCTTTCACCCATTTCTTTGAGTAAGACTTTAAATAAAATTTTCCATGGTTACCCACTTGAGAGTAAAGACCAATGTCTTTCCAAAAAACTTGAAGGCTGTTTGTCATGTCCCACTAACCCATAAAGTACATCACCATTCTCAATGAAATGCTCTCTCTTCTTGTCAGCCTTTAATGATGCCTCATCCTGACTCCACTCTCCTCCTCATTACTTCTGAAAAATCAGCATGGTAAGAAAAATAAGTCAAATTAGGGAAGAAAAAAATATAATACCCTCTCAGATACAATCTAGTCTTAATAAAAGAGAACAGGAATGAGAGCAAAATGGTCATTTCTTTGAGAATGTGAATGGGATCCAGTGAAGTAAGGAGACTAGATCTATGCTTCCCCTAGATAATTAGCGTATGATTTCCTATGACTGCTTCCCCAGATGGTTTACTTTTCTATTTGGTTTAAGTGTCCTCATATGGTTTGCTTTGCTCATGTATAACACTTTTGTTGGGTGTGATTCTATACACCTTATGTAGTTTTGGCCTATATAAGCTTTGTGTAGGCTACCTTGGGGGCTGCTGGTCATTGAGACATGAGTCCACCAGCGGCCCTCCCACTCTCCAATGAAGACTCATAATGTGGGCCTTTAAATGGTGGCCTCTTTATTTCTCCAGACTGAGTTTCTTTACTCCACCAGCATGAGGGAGAGAGGTAAAAGAGCAAGAGATAAATATGATCAAAGTACATATTACATTATATAAGAATAAAATAATAAAACCCATTAAATATTTATTTTTAAAAAGGAGAGGCATATTAAGAACGAGTAACAGAGGGGGTAAATTTGATTAGAGTGTATATAATATATACATATATATATATGAAATTATCCTAAGGAAATTAATAGTGAACAAGATCATTTGATTTACCTTGTGATTTGCATATTTATCATTCTTCGCCCTTCTACGAAGCAACAAAAATCTTGGAATAGTTTACTGCTTTTGCCTGGTGCCTCAGTTTCCCATGTTTTACTATTCCACCACCTTTTTCATGATTACCAGTGTTCTTCAGCTCTTCATATCTTCAGACTGTAATCTCTCCTTTTTTATCTGATTCTTTTCATTTATGGAGCTAAAATAGTTAAGCTTTTTATGTATATTTTACAAATAAATTATTTTGCCTAATGAAAAACTTCATTAAGTCAAGAACTGATTGAATTTAGTTGAATATACAGTTTTCCAATGACCAAATAATTCAAAATTTGGGCACAAAATGTAAATGCCTTGAAAATTTATTTCTGAGATATTTATTTGCAGAATATTATAAGAGGAACAGTAATTATTATTTTACTCATATATAAAATGCTATTGTTCTCTCATTTTGCTATGATTTTAGCTGTACTTACCGAGAATTGTAATGTGAAAAATGTTCAATAACTGGAAATCATTAATGAACAATATTGAGAAGGTAACAAATAATATTTTTATCTGCCAATAAATAACAGTACAATACAGAATTATTATCAAAATTGCCAACTTAAGCATCCTTGTTTAGCCTTTACAACTTATTTTTCTTAGAATATTGTTCATAAGTTATGTAAAATGCATACAGATTGAGATAGACAGACAGACAGATAGATAGATAGATAGATAGATAGATAGATAGATAGATAGATAGATAGATAGATAGATAGATAGATAGATAGTTTGATGTGCATTTGTAACTACATAGCCTTAAAGCTACAGATAGATATAAATACACAATTTACAAGAATACCTCAGTATTGCCAGTAGGCCAGATTACAAACTCATATTTATAGCATAGCAACATCTACAAGTAACATGACCTGATTCATCACACACAAAAATTCTTCCTTCCATAGTCCTGCAATAATTGCCAGAAATATTGGCCCTCATATCTCATTGGTATGTTTCTGGCTCTTGAAGAAGTTTGTTGATATTGTTTTTGTTGTTGTTTGATAGTGTGTATGTATATGTGTTTGTATGTATGTATGTATGTATGTATGTGTGGGTGGGTGGGTGGGTGGGTGAGTGTATCAGTACTGGGTCTCAAATTCAGGGTCTCATGCTCTCTTTCTCAACTTTTTGATTCATGGCTTATACTCTACTACTTAAACCAGGCCTCTAATTCCAATTTTTAACTGGTTAATTCGTCTCAGACTGGTTAGAGTCTCTGACTTGTTTTCCTGGGCTGGTTTCAAACCACAATTACCAGTTCTCAATCTCATGAATAGCTAGGATTATAGGAATGAGCCATCAGTGCTCATATCAGAATTTTTTTAACCTGTAAAGTCTCTACTTTTTTATCTTATGCTTTAATTTTCATATGAAAATTACAAAATTGTTTCTTGGTTTTGCCATTTGTTAACTTTTTGTTTACAGGATGTGAAATCTATAAGATCAAATAAGTTATCTGGGCAAAGCTAAGAAGGTACACTGACTGGCATGAATACTTTACTCAGGTTGCTGAATTGAGTTACCCACATGTTTATCTAAATGTATACAAAAACTCATTCATTGCACAAGATAATGGACATAAAAATACTACAATTCAAATATTGCTTGGATCTTGCAAAATGTAGAGGTCAATCAACTGCCAGGGATTAAGATGGGAACATAGTTGATGAGTCCTTGGATATTATTAGAACATATACATACATAGCTATATTTTCTTGCCAAAATATGGTTTGAACACAGAGCCTTTGTGCTCTCTAGGAAGCCTTTCTAACACGAGCGACACTCTCAGCCCTAGACCATACATTAAGCGGTCATAGCTCTTCGAATTCAGATAAAATCTAGCAATTAGTACATTTACACCTATTAGCAATATACTGCAGAGGTGATTTACACACCTATTACAGGTAGATGACAAGAATGTATACAGATAAACAGGAGAAGCTGATTTGGAACCAATTCAGTGGAGTTATGCATTCTGCATTACTACATGATTGAATATTTCTCGAATTGCATGCCTTTCACTCTTCCCTGAGAGCCAAATAAAATTGATTGTTTGTGGTACATTATTTCATTTCAAAGTAACCCTACACATAGATGATTTATTCACAGTTCATTACTAGATAACTATCTGGTCAGAGAGCTGTGTGGGTTTCTCAGTAATAGAGTGTGGCAACGGTGCTTAGCATAATTGGAATCAATATTGACTCTGTTTTTAAAAAGTCTAAAACTTTAAGTTTTCGATAGGGAGAATTTGCTTCTTTGAAAATAAAAGAAAATTTAAAGTTTTGTGTGTTATGTATTTATCTTTTACTAAACTAAAATATATACATAGAAACATAGAAAATTATGTTTACAAATCAACAGTTTTGTGCACATTGAACATGTTCATGAAAATAACATACACATTAAAATGAATTAATACGAACAAAATCTCCCCTTGTATCATTGTCCAGTCAGTTTGTCACCCAGAATTAACTATCACCATCACTTTATTTGCACAGATTGGTTGTGTATATTTTTCCAATACACATTAACATTTTTCAGAATAGTTTTGTGTTATCTGTATTGCTTGTGTAGCAAGTATTCTTTTATTCTCATTGCCATTTAGTGCTTTAATTTACAAAAATCAAACCATTTCTTTTTCCACTATGTTTCTCATGAACCTTTAGCTGTTTCTAGTTGTGGTTACTGTGAATATTGCTTCCGGAACCCTCCTGTACATGTGGTATATGAATAAATATAACATTTCTCTTTGGTATGTATCCTTAAAAAATTCTTTATGGTGGATAATGGCTGTGGTAGGATTCTCTCAGGCAACAATAAAGCATACATAGTGAAAAACCTTTATCATTGATTGACTCTATCCTACTTTCAAAACTCTCTGAGGCTTTTGAGTGTACACAGCTGGAGTACGACCCAAGGCCAAATAGAAGCTTTTCCAAATCCTGGCATAAGTCTGGATTTGAACCAGAACCAGAATCACTTCCAGGTGGCAGGGCATAAAGGCAACACTTAATAAGCCTTCCCCCTAAGATAGCTGACATTTTGTCAGCTATCAAAATCCAAAAAGAGTATGGAGATTCAAAGAGGCAAAATTTTTTTAAAAAAAGTATTTTTCAGCTTGAGGAAAAGAAAATCCAATTGAGTTGCTAAATCATCTGAGCCCTCGGACCACGCTCAGGATAGAAGGGGTTACTACATTTTCGGCGCAATTGTTAACAGCACATGAACTGACAAGCTGTTACAATCCAAACCATTTCCTCATGAATAAGCAACTGCCGTTGAAACAAAGCTTCTTATAGCTCTTTTACAAAACCTGGAGAGAGTGTAAAGAATTGAATTTTGGAAATTATTACATAATTCACTTTTGACTACACACACAAACACAACACACACCAATGTAATTGTACTGCTTAGTTGTTTTTTTTTATTGTCAAGGTGATGTACAGAGGGGTTACAGTTACATAAGTTGGGTAATAAGTACATTTCTTGTTGAAATTGTTACCACCTCCCTCATTTTTCTCCCACTTTCCCTCCCCTCAATTCCCTCCTAAATTGTATAGATCATTCCCAACATATTTCTTAATAGTATCACTGTTGCTTAATAGTATCACTGTTGTTCCTCTTTCCTTCCCTAATTCAGATAAATGTATATACAATATGTAGGGTACCAAAAGTTTTATTGAACCTGATTATTTCTCTGATAAATTCCTTTCCTCTGAGAACAAACAAAGCTAGCTGTGGCTTGAAATTTATACCATGGCTCATATGAGCTATATGGGTAATATTTATTATTTTCTTCCAAAGCACACAAAAATTGCTTTCAAAAGTAAGGCTGGATTTTATTATTGAAAACAATTTTCTCTTATTATTCACATTGTAGGTTATTATCATTTCTGCCTATTGTAGTGTTTTGTAATGTATTCAGTACAAAATGATGATAAACATAGCATGACTTGTAATACAGGAATTACTGATGATAAACATATCATGAGGTATATTACAGGAATTACTGATGTAAATTTAAGAAACCTTGGGCTGGAAAGGTAGCTCAGTGGTAGAGCGCTTGCCTTACATGCATGAGGCCCTGGGTTTGATTCCTCAGCACCACATAAGCAAAAAGAAAAAAGCCAGAAGTGGTGCTGTGGCTCAAGTGGTAGAGTGCTAGCCTTGAGCTGAAGAGCTGAGGGACAGCACCCAGGCCTAGAGTTCAGGCCCCACGACCGGACACCCCCGAACAAAAAAAAAGAAACCTTAAACGATGTTCTAAACAGTTAGTCTTTTGTGACTTTATTCTCTTCAT
The DNA here is from genome assembly GCF_000151885.1 of Dipodomys ordii. Lineage (NCBI taxonomy): Eukaryota > Metazoa > Chordata > Mammalia > Rodentia > Heteromyidae > Dipodomys > Dipodomys ordii. The sequence continues at coordinate 6,627,633 of NW_012267289.1, read as the reverse complement.
TAGCTGCAAAAGAAACAGGTAGGATGATTATAATGAAGATATATTATAACTATGAAAGGATATATTAAAAGAAACCCTCTTTTTACACAATTAACTGGTGCTAATAAAGTTAAAAATGATGTCAACAAATAAAAAATGAATTGGTAGATATTGCTAATCTGAAATGCATATATTACTAATAGTCATGTTCACATTTACATTACATATTAGAATGATTTACATATTCATCAAAGTCTACCTGGGAGGACAGCATTTACAAAGAAATGTGAATAAGGCAGTCATGTGAAGAAGTCTTTTAAGGAGGAACAAGCAGATATTCATCAGTATAGGATAAAATGGATCAACATGAATGAAAATGAGACTTTGGCAGCTGAGGCCATGCACTGAGTTAAACAAAAAAGAATTACCTAAATTCTCTCTTCCTACTTTCATAGCCAATTCAGTGGCCAGTAAAAAATACTTCATCTTAAACTTTTTCTACAACTGAAACTACTTTGGACAGTAAACACAGTAATATCTTTCATTAATATCTCCTAAGCATATCTCAAGACTTCTGTTTTAAAGTCAGGAGAGGTCAGCAAATACCAGTATCAGAAAATATCATCTATTTAAAATATAGTTAGTTCCCACACAACAGAGCTTCAAAGCTTCATCTGTTATAGGTGACTGCTCTGGTACCAAAGGAGAGCTGTGTGCTAGTACATTTATGTGTATGAAGTTGAGAATGGTTTCTAGAAGTGCATTCTGTGAAAGGATATAAAATACTATTGAAATGAAAGAATGCCAAGAACAAAATCTTCTTCCTAAGGCAAGGTAATTCCCCTGAATAAATGAAAATACCTACAGCAGAAAAGACAAATTATGATGACATTTTATAACACACAGAAGAAGCATCCCTTAAAATGTAAGATTTTCACAAATCTTTCAGAAAAATCCATTGAAAAGGTCAACTTATTGTAATACAGTGGTATGTAGCTATAGTACAGTGACAAATCTGGTTGTTGTAATAAGTCATGGGGAGATATTACAAGAAATTTGTGATAAACAGTATTTAAGGTGCTATAGTTGAAGAAGTATTCATTTTTTTATGAATATCAGTCCAGTCAAGATGCTTTTTCTGCTTATGTGATGCTGAGGAATCGAACCCAAGGCCTGCCTCACACATGCAATGCAAGCACTCCACCAGGGAACCACCTTCCCAGTCTGACAACTTGATTCTTTATATGTTAGTGGGAGGAAACAGTTGAGAACTATAGAATTCTAGTATTGTTGTTTGAAAATATGTTAAGGAAGTAAGGATACCACTTATACTTTTTATTTTTAAAATATTGGAAATAAAATTAGAAATATTACTGAAGCATATATTATTTTCATGTAACAAAAGAGTGAAGATGAAATGGTTTAAAGTAAATTATGCAAAAAATATAAAGACATAATTATTGTTGAAAGATACCTCTGAAGGCTTACCAGATAAACACAAAAGAACACTGAAAGTAGATAATAAAACTCTCTCGCTCACACACCCACACCCACACCCACATATATATACGAGTTGATTTTATAGTATAACCTTGAACCCCAACATATAATAGAAATAAACAGTAGTACCATACCACCATAAGCTCTAAACAGCCACAAGTTAGCTGAAATCATTATAGAATGTGTTCGTGTATCACTGTTTTGAGAGAAGAGTTGAAGGGAGAGAAGGATAGTTTGAGGTAAGGACATTTAGGAGACATGTTTGAGGATAAGAACAAACTCTTGATACAGACTATGATCTGAGCACTGGGAGACTGGGACTCTTCCAGTGAATCAGAATTTCTGAGCTTGAACTCAAAAATGTTCTGAGTGACAACTTAACATATTCAAATTTGAGAAGCATGGGATTAGAGTAAGAGAAAAAACAAGACATTATATAACCAAAGTCAGTGACTAACAGAGATTAATAGCACATTCTGACTAATACCATGCCCTGGAGTCAGATGAAGGATTATGCTACAAAAATTGGGATAGTATAGAATTGTACTAATTTTTCTCAGACTGAGTACAAGAGGCCTATTTCAGGCTGAAGGGCATATCAACAATAAGACAAATCAAACTCCTTCCACATTGACTAACAAACTAAAGTCAGATATCAACATGTGTAGAATTGCAGAGTAAATTTCATTCTAAGAAAAAGACCTGTATTCCAAATATAAATGATTTCCCATTCTGAATTGGTAAAGAACTCTAAATTTAATTTTAATCTCTTTCTGTAATATACCTCTTTTATCACTAAGAAAATGCCTTCAAACCAGAAGTCACAGGCTTATTTTGTCTAAATAATGTAAATGTTTAAAATTAAGCTTTTGAATGGACAGAATTATCTTTTTCATGATAAAGGAAAAAACAAAGGAAAAAATCCTTTGTTTGCAGAAAGATTGAATCCACCATTGATATATTCAGAATATGATTGTACATGCAAAGAGAATGCATAATGAAATGCTGAATATACTTGATTGCACACCATGTTTAAATTTGGAAGGAAAGGGTTACTCATTGGTTTAAACCATAGTATACTTCCATATTATATAAGTGGAATAGTAAAATGATGGTTAAAATGCACTATGTCCCTACAAATACTTTAATATTATTACCCTCTTTTGTAGTCATTTAAAATATCTGAATATGAATATAAGCATACATTATAGCCATTTTAATCCATTTTAACATCCAATTTCAGTTGGAGGTGTTTTGGATTCCCATTAGAACTTTAAATTATATCTTTTATATATTTATTTGGGGATGGAGAAGCTTAAAATTGTCACTTTCTTACTGTATTCTTGTTATATTATTTCCTAGATTTTTGTTGCTTCATCATCATTTTCTCTCCAAATGAATGGTCCTGGAGGGACAGAGATGGAGTTAAATTCTTTTTTTTTAATCTGAAAATTAGGATTTAATAAAAATAGTGTAATTTAAATATGATTTCATCTTGAGAGGGTAATCACAGTATTGATTGGGGAAAAGATTGAAGCTAAGATAAGAAAAACCTGAGACATCGAATGCTTTTTGCATTAATTTGGAAATCACATCAACATGTGATTATCAAATTGATATGCAGTGTCTTGAAAATAAAAGTAATAGAAGCAGAACAAATTATTACCCATGATTAACCTTTATGCTACAAAAAAATAATGCAACTGATGATCAGGATAATAGGACAGTGGGGGAAGTATGTTTATTTTGAGAGAAGCAATTCTTTCTAGCTCTATTTGCATATGGAAACCTCAAAATGGAAAGACTACAGTTTTCATACATCTGTTGATTTGTATCTCACATTATTCAGAAAACATTTTAGGAATCATTTCCTGGATAAACACATATGTAAAAAAAACTCATCTATGAAGAGAATTCATCCTGCGAATCTTTGTTTTGAAATATTTATGCTATTCTCATTTTTTTATTATTTGACATTTATTCTAGAACAAAAGACTCTGACATTAGAATTATTGCCAAGTCAAGGTGCTGGTGGCTCACGCCTGTAATCTTATCTACTCAGAGAGGCTGAGATCTGAGGATTGAGGTTCAAAGTCAGCCTGGGCAGGAAAGTCTTGTCTCCAATAAACCACTAGAAAATCACAAGTGGTAGAGCACTCACTATGAGCTGAAGAGCTGAGACACAGCTCCTAGGCCCAGAGTTCAAGCCCCATAACCGACATATATGTGTGTGTGTGTGTGTGTGTGTGTGTGTGTGTGTGTGTGTGTGTGTATCACAAAAGAAAATTATACTTACTTTTGAAGTTTAGTATGGTTTCCTCACACATCTCTATCTTTTAATACAACAACTTGCTGAGTTAAATCAATGGACAGGTATATAGGTATATATTCAATTATATATATACATATATTGAGTCAATATATGTGCATATATATGCATAGGCATTGACAAAGAGATAAGCATAGACAAATATACTGTTTGGACACTGTAGAGAAATGGATTTTTGTGTGTAAATTTTCAAAATCTTTAATGTCAGTGTTCCCAAAAATACATACACATGGTATCAAATATTAAAACCTAATCCTAAATAGAGTATGACTTATATTGCACATCAAACATTAAAACATAATCCTAAACAGTATGACTTATATTGTACATCTTTATAAATTTTCAAGTGTGTTTATTTATCTGAAAAAATTCACCTGTCAATTTTGTTCACACCTCATGAAACACAAATGGAACATCATCCAATTTCTTGTCATGTTTGCAAAGTTACATTGTGATGCCATATGTTCACTATTTTTTCTAAATACAATATTAAAACATTTGTGTATTACTATGTCTCTTGAAATTAAATTCAAGAAATTTTATTCTGTGAAGAATGATTAAATGAAGGCATCAGTTAAATGTTGACTGTTTTAATTTACATTGTATCACAAGTGATAAAGATTAATAATGATTAGATTAATAATGATACACTATAGTTTAGGATTGGATAGTACCTTAGTGGGATGGCCTTAGTTGAATGGATTGGGTACATACTGCCATGCCATTGAGAGCTATACCTTCCTCTCTGCTTCCTGGCTTTTGTGAACATTTTGCTTCATCACACCCACTCCCTGTCATGGTACCTTGCCTCCTCACTGGATAGAAACCCAACATATAGAAACATTTTTATTTAGTTTACAGTACAGAGGCTTGAACGCAGTGCTTTGCACTTGAAGGACAAGCATATCACATGTGTCAAGCTTCTACTTCTTAAATATATCATATGATACATATAGAAAGTTCCTACTTTGAAACATATTGAAAATACAAAAAAAAATCCAAACAACAAGAGAAGAACTCTTTGTAAAAGGTCATTATCTTGAATTTCTGAAGCTTGACTTCAAAATGGTGACTGAAAAGGACTAATTCTTTTCATTCAATATCCAAATTTTGGAAAGGATGTACTTTCAGACAGAAAATAACTTATTTTAAAGTGGGCATTTACCCAAAATGATCACAAAAAAGGTCTCATTGAAGCTATCAGCACAACTATTGCATCATTATTTACCATAACTTAGATATGGAATTAACCCAGATGTCCCTCACTAGATCAATAGATCAATAAAATGTGGTATATATACATAATATAATTCTATGCTTCCATCAGAAAGAATGGTAAATGGGAAGAATTGGAAAAAAATCTTATTAAGTGAAGTAAGGCAGATCCAAAGAAATATAGGCTCCATGGTTTTGCTCATTTGTAATAATCAGTGTATGCCTAGGATAGTCCTAGCAGAGGTTCACAATAGCCTAATATCTATGTGCATAGAACCATAAAAATGATGTTAATTGAAATGATCTTCATGGTATGGAAACAAGAGGGGGTTTTGTTTTTGTTTTGTGTGTGTGTGTGTGTGTGTGTGTGTGTGTGTGTGTGTGTGTGTGCGGTTGTTTTATTTCCCTCTTTTTATTGTACTATGTGCAGTTATTTATTTTATTTTTTATTGTGAAAATACCATAGAGAGGGGTTGCAATTACATGGGCAACGTAATTAGTGCATTTCTTATCAAGCATTATTGCTTCCTTCTTTGTTTCCCCTTCCCATCCTTCCCATCTCCCCTCCCTTCCTCCCTGCCCCCCACCCCACGTCAAAGTTGTGAAGCTCATTTTCGACATAACATCTTGTACATCTCATCCCTCCCCTCCTCTCATCCTATCCTTTCTTATCTTCTCTCAATATCATTACTTTAAACTTACATAATTTTTAAGTGTTTCTCTTTTAAAATTTAAATTTTGGTTTTTCCGTTTTTTCCTCTCTCCTATCATTCTGTCCAATCCATTTCCCTCTCGAGATTAAGACTTGGTTAAATTCACTATCCTTTTACCTCTCTGCATCCCTCAATCCTATTTCTTTATTCTTTATTTTCTTTCCTTTGGTTTATTCCATGATGTCAATATTTTTAAAATTTTTTGTAGCCTTTGTATTGTATGTAAGTTGATCTGATATGGGGAGGTAAGAGAAATCATAGAAATGATGGGACAAATGGTGAAAATATGCAACCCTGATACTCATTAAACACTATGTTGGAAATGAGCTTTACAAGTTGGATGGGAGAAGAATCAGAGGGAAGGGAAACCTAGAGAAAACAAGGGAGTGGGAAACACTGTTCAAAAATAAATGTACTTATTACCTTACTTATGTAACTGTAACCCCTCTGTACATTACCTTTACAATAAAATATTTTTTTATTTCCCATAACTATTTCTCTCTGGTTTTCACATTTTGATTACCATGAGCTAGTTGTACAATAGTCTCTATATTTCCAGGCATACATACAAAGTACTTCTGTCATTTTCAGTTTCTCTATCACTCCCCTACTTCCTCTTCTCCGTTCTTAAAGCACAGCAACAGGTCTCATTCTTCTAATTTCATAAGTCTCTGTAAGTTATTTGGGTCATAGTTTTTCAATCTACATCCATTCTTTCTACTTTTCTTTCCACCATTTTTCCCCACTAGTTCTCACGCCTAAACAGAAACAGTTCTACATTCTGGCCATTTTAAGTACTAGATTCTAAATATGAGAAACAGTTTGTAATATTTGTCTTTTTCAGTCTACTTTATTTCATTTAGCATTATAATATTTAGTTCTATCCATTTTTCTGCAAAGGGAATAATTTTATTCTTTATGGCTGAATAATATCCCAATGTGTGTCTCACAAACTTTTCTACTTGCACTTGTTTGTAACAGGAAACTTCTTGAACTACCAACTCTCAGCTTTGATATATTTTATATTATATAATACTATATTTTAGTGTTTTTAGTTTATTTTTATATATTAGTATTTATATTATGTATGTCTCTGTACATATAGACCATGTATCTCAACTTAACCTTGAAAAAATTAGTTCTTAAACATTCATGTCTGAATTCTGATCTCACAGAGGAAAAATGTGAGTGAAACGTCTCAGTTTGACATGAATGTTTTGGCAAAATCTTAGCTACCTAAATCATTACAACCATTCCTATCAGGATCAAAAGCAAAAAATATGACTTTTGTAACTATGATAACTTAATACTTGTACCCAAATTATCAATACAAACTATGAGTGAAGAATCTGAAGGTTATGTGTGCAAAATGAGTTGGTATTTATTTATGTTTTACATAGAAAAACAGAAAATATTTGGAAGCACATTAAGGATATATATCATCACTATTTGATGTTATATTTCTAAAGATACTGTTTCTCTTCATAAATGGGATACTTGTTCAAATAAAATTCTCTATTTGTTAATGATGACAAGCAAACTGGTTTTAAAAATTGATATTGTCTTTCTTTTAGTAAGACTTTTGGAAAAATCTTTCTTTTTGAAATTTAATTTTATTGTCAAGGTGATGTACAGAGGGGTTACAGTTAAAAAGGAAAGGTAGTGAGTACATTTTTTTGTCTACCATTGCTACATTCTTCCTTATTTTTCTCTCACTTTCCCTTTCATCCAACCCTCTTCCCCCCCAACCCCCACAAAGTTGTAAAGTTCAATTCCAACATTTTGTCTTGTGAGTGTCAGTGTTACATTGGTTTGCCCTTTGTCCTTTGTCTCACCATTTTATTGTTTTTGTTCTCTTCCCTAATTCAGATAAATATATATACAATATATCAAGTACCAAAATCAAATACAGTGACAACAGTGGAAAAACCATCAGGAAGAAAAAAGAAAAAGAAAAAAATACCTTCATATAATACATTAAAAACAGCAACAACAAAGAGAAATCTCTTTTTTTCCATATCTTGGAGTTCATTTTATTTAGCATCATCTTATATGGTTATATGTTCTAGCTATTGAGCTACTGCAATCTTCTAGGACTATCCTAAACATGTACTAATCATTACAAATGAGGAAAACCAGGGAGTCTATGTTTCTTTGGGTCTGGTTTGCTAAACATCCAGCTCCCATATGACCCAGGAATCTCACTTCTGGGTATTTAACCAAATGACCAGAAACAAGGCCATACTAAAGTTTCCAGCACACCATGTTCAATGCAGCATTATTTACCATAGCTAAGATATGGAGCCAACCCAGATGTCCCTCAGTACATGAAGGGATCAAGAAAATGTGATATATATATGTATATATATGTATATATATCTATATATACATACACACACACACACAGTGGAATTCTACACTTTCATCAGAAAGAATAGCATTGCCCTATTCATAAGTAAATGGAAAAATTTGGAAAAAAATCATATTAAGTAAGGAAAGTTTCAAAAAAGATTAAGAAACTGTATTTGCTTTTTTAGTGATCAAAGCAGGTGTAAAGCTATTGATAGTAAGTGTTAATATATAGTCCTTTTATACAATAGATAAGTAAATAATGCAAAAATAAATAATCCAAAAGCTGACCTACAATAAGGGAACATTTAAATCAGGAAGAGGAGGTTGAGCTTATTAATAATTGAAACTAAAAAATTCTAGCCTTCAAATGCACAATAATGTTGCATTGATTTAATGATAAAGTATGGGAAATGGTGAACTGAACAACTATAAAATTGTTAAAATAGAGATTCTTTTCATTTCACTTTGGAAATAAGAAAGTTCAGACACCTACCAAAGTAAGACAAACTGATGAAAAGGTATTTTCATCCTTAATTTAAGTGTTATTTTATACCAAAAAAATCATGAATGAATGGTTTTTATTTAAAGGCTGAAGTATGAGATTTGCCTATTTTTAAATGAAGGCTCTCATATTAAAGATGTAGTACTGAAGTGTATACTTTTCAAAATAAAAGGCAAAAATCTCTAATTCAATTTTTGAAATATAATATTTGAGAAATGTTTTGGATGAAGATGTTATCATTATTTAAAAGTAAGTATTTATGATGTAATAATTGTGATAATAAAATGAATACCTATGATTTGTGCTTCCTCACATACTACACCAAATTATAAAGTGACAAATAGTAAAAAATGAATAAGTAATCACTGAGAAAATTAGTTATGGTAACAAACTCATAGAGCCAAGGTGCCATTCTGATAGTATAATTCTTCAACTTTATATAATTGATAAGAAACACCAAAACTGATAGCAATTTTTAGTTTAATTGTTTAAAGGATAAGTAATGTCCATCTAGTTTGCTAATTTGGTGATGGCAGTACAGTAGCCCTTCAATTTCATTCCATTTATGTTTGCTGTGAAAGTGGAGAGAAACAAAGAAGGGGGTAATAATATTCAACAAGAAATGCACTCATTATCTTACTCATGTAACCAACTCCTCTGTACATCTTTACAATAAAATAAAAAAAATTAAATATGAGGCACTCCTTCAAATACGCACATTAGGTCTAAACTACAGGAGTCAGTAGAATGATTTTAAAAAAAAATGAGAGCAAGTGCTGGTGGCTCACACCTGTAATTTGAGCTACTCAGGAAGCAAAGATCTGAGTTCACAGTTTGGACCCAGACCAGGTAGAAATGTTCAAGACACTCTTACTTCTAATTAACCAGCAAAAGCTAGAATTGGTACCATGTTGAAATGGTAGAGCACCAGACTTGAGCAAAAGAAATTGTGTGAGGCTTTGAGTTCTAGCTCAATATCAGCACAACGTATATGAAAAATGGAATTAATAGTGCATATATATGTATATACACATATACATATAGTATACTGTGTAAATAAACATAGGAAATAATCAAACTACCCAGAAAATTATTAGATGATTTTAGCTGAAAATTGTGCCACCAAGAAGAAAACACTAAGAAAACAGATTAGAAAGATGCCAAGCTTAAGAGTGGTGAAGAGCCAATTTCTATCATGTCCTGAGGTAATAGTTTTTTATTTAGCAATCAGCTAAACCTTGAATTTGAAAACTTGTATGTTAACTCCACCTGCCAGACATTTTTCAGAAAGGAGCACAACATACACGATGAAGTGCTTGAGTATATGCATTGCTTAATATGGATGATTTGACTTATTGCATGACAAGTACATGCGATAAGCCAAAATTGTTCAGAGCTGTGACGATGAACATGGTTTCAAGGTGGCAAAAGATTTAGAGGGAAGATACACAGTAGTTATCCTCACAAAAGCATGAGAGCCCCATCATTCCTACTAATTTATTTATACACTAATGTTTCTACTGAGTGACAACAACTCTATTTAATGTTCCTTGTGAAGATCTACAAGGAAGCTATGGATGTAAATCATGGACTCAAGCCACAATACACACACACACACACACACACACACACACACACACACACACAAACACACATACCCTCCAAATACATTTGTGTCATTTTTGCTTTTTACTGTTTTGTTATAATTTTTGTTGTTACTTTTATGAGTCTAGTCCAAACAACAAAGTCATTAATGACAACTGAGAAATGAATCAGAGTGGAAGTGTAAAATTATCCCTTAACTTGAGGTCATCATTCTCAAACATCTCGCATTCTTCTGTGAGCTCTTGGTGTCTTATTTATTCAACAGGAAGAGTGAACCATTTCCAAACAGTTCAGGCCTTTACTTGACAGCCTGACACCAGAAATATCTCAACAGTGTTTTCTAATTCCAAAAATCAATAAATCAGATCAATACCAAAATAGCACTAATTGTCTGCATCAGATGGAGAGAAAAAGTGAAAGTGAAATACTCTAACCGATCCACAAAGGCAGATGATTACTCTGTTAATAGGAAAAATAGGGGAATAAATGAGTATTCTAGTTGTTCTGCATGGCAGAGAGGAAAAAAATATAATTGTACAGCTAAAGTACAAATTAGTTTTTCAAGGTTTCAAAGCAGGCTATCTCTTCGAATAAAGCTATCATTCCACTGTGTTTAGAGAAGGAATTTTGTCAACAGAAAATAAATTCCTAAGTAATTGAAACAGAATATATGTGTGAAAAAAAGAAAAAGCAAAAAAGTAAATTTTCCCTAGTATCCTTCTGAATCCTACTGTGAAAATAAAATACCTTAGAAAGTATCGGTTTAAGATCTGTCTACAAGGATTTGTTGTTGGGGGATTATAACAAATCCTAAACAAAACAACAACAACAATGCCGGATTAATAAGTAGGCTAAAGACTTAAAGAAAGATTTCTTTGAAGAGGAAATAAGAATGGCCAAAAGACACATGAAGAAATGCTCAACCGCTCTACCCATAAAATAAATGCAAATCCAAACAACATTGAGATCCCACCTCACCCAAGTTAGAATGGCAATCATCAAGAAATCCAGTAACAACAGATGCTGGAGGGGATGTAGCCAAAAGAGTACCCTACTGAATTGTTGGTGGGAGTGTAAACTTGTTCAACCACTTTGGAAAGCAGTATGGAGGTTCCTCAAAAGGCTACACATAGAACCCCCCTATGACCCAACAATTCCACTTTTGGGCATTTACCCAAATGATCAAAAACAAGGCCATATTAAAGCTACCAGGACAACTATATTTACCACCGCATTGTTCACTATCGCTAAGATATGGAACCAACTCTGATCCTCCTCAGTATATGAACGGACAAAAAAAATGTGATACATATGTACAATGGAATTCTATGCCTACAATAGAAAGAATGTCACCAACCCATTTGTGAGGAAATGGAAAGACTTGGAAAAAATTACATTAAGTGAAATAAGCCAGACCCACAGAAACATAAGTCCCATGGTTTCCCTTATTTGCAATAACTGGTATAGGTCTAGGATAATCTTACCAGACAAGCAGAAAAGGTCAAAAGCTATGTACATATGACCATATAAGATGATGCTAAGCAAACTAAATTCCAAGATGGGGACACATGAAGTTTGTTGTTTGTCATTGTTTTCAATGTACTATGTGATTTTTCTGTTTCTTTTGTACATTCTTCCCCCATGGTATAACCCCTGTTTTCACTGTTTTTGATTCCGATGACATGTATCTTGTATATACATTTTTCTAATTTGGGGAGGGGAGGGGATATAAGAAAATGCTGAAATAAGGATACAGGTTGACCCCTTGTAACAATGAGATGTACAAGACACTATGTTGAAAACAAATGTTATAATTTTGGGCGGGGGAGAGGAATTGGGGAGGTGGGAAGGGACGGGATGGTAGGGGAAAAACAAAGGAGCTGGTAACAATGCTCAATAGGAAACATACTCATTCTCTTACTCATATAACTGTACAGTATCTTTACAATAAAGATATATATTAAAAATAAAAATAGCAGTTTGAAAAGAAAAATTAAGATCTGTCTTCAGTGCATCACTTTAGTCTCAAAATGGTTTTAATGGCCAGTTTTTATATATTTAAAAGTCTTTTCCTAATGATATATACTTCAGGCTATTTGGCTTGTTAGTAGATTTATTTGTGTATGTACAGAATATATATGTTCACACACAAAAATTTTATATATTTAGTATTATGTCTGATTTTCATTGCTGTAATGAAATGCATTAGACAGGCTAATTTATAAAGAAAATTACTTTACTTATTGTTTGGGGACAGAAAGTTCAAACAGCAGAATGTCAGCTATATCAAGGGTCCCATGTCAAAGGGTAAGAGTATATGAGATATATAGTGATTCAGAAGCTAGGCTTGGGTCATCTAATGATTCACATTCAGAAGTGCTCTGAAGTCCTCAAAAGAAATAGCTTAATGATCTAAGGACAGTTAATTAAGCCCAATTTCTTTAAAGTCTCCTCAGTTCTCAGTACAACCACACTACAGACCAATCTCCTAACACAGGAAAGACATAACAAGAAACAAACATGGTTTCTTCTCATTTATTTTCACTTAATTTTCCTCTCTCCTCTCTTCCTTCCTTCTTCTTCTTTTTCTCCATTTCTTTCTTCCCCTTTCCTTTCCTTCTCCCCTCCTCCTTCTCCTCTCCCTTCACCTTGTTTTAGCATGTAGGACTTTAGCAAACATAATGGCAGTAGAAAAGGACAGGTGACATGTAAATGTCAGAAATTACACTGATGTGATGGGATCTGGAGACACAGGTCAGTAAAGAGTGAACTCCAGGTTACAGTCAAAGTCCTAGACAATGGCAATGCTTTTGTGTTTATTGGGCTGGCTTTCAGGACAGGATAAAACCATCACTTCATTTCACAAAGCTTTTGGATCATGACAACATTTCTAGAACACACTTTGCAGGTGCAAGTGTAAAAAGAAACCTTGGAATTGAATGTTTCCAGATGAATTATCACTGCTTGTTAGGATTGACGAGAATTTCAGGTTATGTAAAACTATGTGGAAAGACATCTTTGAGTAAGAGTAGAAATGTGGGCCGTTAAAATATATTAGGTGGTTTTACTTACCAAGTGGATAAAAGAAAGAAACTTTCCTAAGGTGAGATTTTACAAAATAACCTAACCACAACCCCATGGGCTTTTATTTGAAAGTAGACACTCAACCTCAATCAAATTAGTACCCATTCCAGTCAAATCTATTATTTCCAAAAATGGGACTGCACAGATTGCTTTGCCTCATGTGTACCTTGTTCACTAAACACTTCCTTTCAGAGATTTTTATATCTCATACTTGCATGTGGTGTTCAAAAGAAATAAAATCAAATTGTCACAAAGGAAACTTCAGTTTTTACTCTAACATCCAAGGTGTCTGTGATACAAAATGAAAAGTTTCTTCCAAAGTACGTACTATGAAAGGAAGGACATATTTCAGTTTCTTTCATGCAACAGCCAAAACCCTCCCCAGAAAAATGATTAAACTGCTGTTATAATTATATTCTTAGAAAGTAGAAAATAGTTCAGGCCAAGTATAGATAAGCAACATATTTTTCTTTGAAAGAAACTGAACAAAGAAAAGAAACTTAGAAAGATTCAAAAAAAAAGTAAAGTAAACTTTAGTTCTGTTTGACTTAAAGATAAAAAACAAAGCTAGGAACAATGCTGAGATCTGTAGATTGTGGTTTGAATCCAATGGAGTGGGAAAGTCTCCGATACTCTTTTCCCTTATTAAACACCAAAAAGTGAGAAGTGGAACTGTGACAGCTCAAGTGGTTCGGCTCAAGTAGCCTTCACAAAAAAAAGCTTATGGATAGCACCCATGCCCTGAGTTCAAGCCCCAGGATAAAAAAAGTAATAATAAATAAAATAAAACTTAGCTCTCAAATATATTGCACGAGGTGGACACAATGGTTCATAACCATAATCCTTGTTACTTGGGAGGATTACGGGTTCAGAGTATAATCAGGCAAAAACACAATGCATGAAAGCTGGTACCTGTCATCCCATCCATTCTTTAAGCATAAGTAGGAAAATCAAGGTCATTCAAGCCATAAATGCAGTGCCCTAACATATGAGGCAGAAAGAGCATGGTTGAAATGAGAGTTCCTGCCTGACAAGTGCAAGTATCACAACAACAGAACCCTCCAATGCTAAACAAAATACATTTATCGGCAGAATATGGCATCTAACTTTTGTGCCATGTTCTTTATTCTCTATTGCTTTTAATTGTAATATTTTTGACCTTGGAGACTTCCTTGATCCAAATTAAAATTCCTGTTTTATGAAGATGTCTTTCTAAGTTGCAAATTACCTCCCTTTGTACAGGGAAATATGTGCACATGTCCACATTACAGGGCACAACTGTGATTCTATGGAGTCTTCCTGTTATTAACCCAGCCTGGGAGTAACTCTCTTTCAGAGACAAAGACAATATAATAGAAGTAAATCAAAGTTTGAGCAGCCATCATGAGCTGCAAGTTGTGTTTTGTATTCTACTGATGAATAGACAATACAGGAAAATATTAGGAAGATTCTAGGTGACAGCTGCCACCTTGTCGATCAGCCATTACATGAATAACATTGGGGTGTCCATTTAGTTGCTCAGAGAAAAGTTTAAATCCTCATTAGTTCTAATTTATGTGAAAGAAGGTAAAGTTTTGCAACACTTTGAAATCACACTGGAAGTAAAGGAACTAAACAAAGTTATAAGTATTTTCTTCTTCCTAGTAAGATTTGAGTGCTCCAAGGTTTTTCTGTGACATTACACACACATTATGACAATTATATCCCTGCAAAAAGTGAAGAATTCCAAGTGTTTCATTTTGTTTCTGCTTCTGATATGCAAACAGAGGCAAGAATAACAACTTCAGGAAGTCATTATTTTTGAACTACAAGGAACAAGATGAAACACAGTAATAGTTCAACACTTACCATTACCACATATCAGATTCCAAAGACTCAGTTTGAAGATAGAGTTGTTGAAGTGGCCTTGTGATTGATATCCATCCATATACAAAGAAATAATGATAATAATAACAATAATAATGTTCCGTATATAGCTCAATGCTAGATACACTGCCTGCCTACCTTGTGTGAAATTCTAGGTTCCATTTCTCAAACCACCAAATAAATACTTAACTATGTAACATTCCATACAATCATCTTTTCAGTGATAAGACGCGCATCATGAGTTTTTGTAAAATTCTACAGGATTAAAACATGTTTATGTCATTTTTTAATTGAAAGGTTCCTTTGATCCTTCAAATGCATGATTGAAAAAATAGCCATAAATGGATATATTTTTATTGAGGAAAAGAATTATGTTATAAATTACTTGAAAAGTTAGACTTTCTTTTTCTAACTAGCTACAATGTCAGAAGATTGTTCTTAAAATGTCATTTGAGAAGGTAGAAATGAACAAAAAAAAGACAAAGAAAATAAAAAAATAAAAGTGAATCCTCCTATGTTTCTACACCAAACATAATCTTGACTACTCAGAGGTTCAATAACTTTCACCTATTCATTCATTCACATGCTCACTCCAACTACTCATCCAAATTTTAAACATATTTTAAACATTGACAATCATGCCAACGGCCAACAAAAGTAGTTTTATTTCTTTCTTTCCAATATGTGGACACAAGTTCTCCTGCTTGAGCTTCTTATCATATCCTTGCCTTGTTTTTGATCTTGACAGGAATACCTCTCTATATATTTTTTTCTGTTTTTTCTAACAGTTATCCCTTTTCTTTACTGTCTTAATAGGAAAATGTGAGAATAATTAGTGGTCTGACATTTATGAAAAGAAATTTGGCTACAAATCATGTTAGGTTACACAGTAGTCATGGTAATAGAAAAATAGCTTAAAATAAACTAGAAATCTGATGTTTCCATTTTGTGTATTTTTAAAATTAAAAAAAGTTAGCAAAATAAATGCCTGAATTTGTGTAGATAACTTCTGAAAAATCCTTCTAAAATTCCAAGTTCATTCTTCTTTATTGAAAAGGTGATGAGCTGAGGGGTTACAGTTACAGAGGTAAGGCAATAAGTACATTTGTTTTTAATCATCATTAACCCATCCCTCTTTTTTTGTTTTAAATTTTTATTTTTTTATTGTGAAAATGCTGTACAGAGGGGTTACAATTACATGGGCAAGATAATGAGTACATTTCTTATCAAGCATTGTAGCCTCCTCCTTTGTTTCCCCTTCCCATCCTACCCCCCACCCCCCACCCAATCCTCCCTGCCCCCCTAAAGAACCCACCCCTCTTTAATGCTCATTTAACCCTTCCCTATCCCCCCAAGTTGCAATGTTTGTATCCAACATAATGTCAAGTGAGTATGTTGTTGTGATTCATTCATTGTTCTGCTGTTTTTGTGATTCCCTTTCCCTTTCACATATTGCATTGTCTATTATGTGAAACACGAGGTACAAAATCCTAAGAGATAGGAAGAAAGAAAAATATAACAATAGAGAAAAAAAGAACGAACAATATACAAGGTCTAATGAGAACCCCTTTTTTCCATAGGTTGTAGTTCATGTTAGTATGCTTCATTAAATATAGTCCTTCACATTAAGCACATGGGTTACTGAGATTCCCCTCTTAATAATAGTATATACATATTCTAATTCTTACAAATGAGGGAAATCATGCAACCTGCTTTTCTTTGAGTCTAGCTTACTTCACGTTGTTTGCATTGATGAATGTGAATTATTATTGATTTTCTTGTGTGCCAGTACTGAGACTTAAGCTCATATCATCAGTTTCATTTGGTTGAAGCCACTGAAGCCACATTGCCACTTCAATATTTTTCTGGTTTATTGGAATTATTGGAATTCTGGGTGGCTCAGAAACATGATCCTCACATCTCAGTATCGTGAATATATAGATTGATCGGTGTAAACCACCATGTTTGGTGCAACTTATTTTATATAAAATAACGCGAGACGCCAACAAAAATCTCCAAAAGTCACAAGCCAAAGACAAAGCTTTTTATTCACCTATTTTGTTTTATTTAATAGTTTCTTTACATATTTGACACTGCTCACTATCATGAGGACCAGAGGCACAGAGTTTCAGACAAAAATTTTACTTATCCAAGTCAGTATTTAGCTACCTACATTTTCCCTATTTTTACTTTGTCTGTGGCTTTTGTAGACTATTCAAATTTGCAGTTATGTAAAATAGCAAAAATATTTTAATTTGCATATCACTTTAAAAGAAAACAATACTGAGCATCTGTAACACAATTACATATAGTTGCAACACTTGGTGTAAAGAATGTCTAAAAAATCGTACTGTTAACCAGTAAAATGATGAAATTCCCTAATTTCTTTTTACAAGATGACTGACCAGCAGGCTCTTTGAACCAGACATCTGAAACACCATGCTGAGCATGAACACAGTAAAATCTGATTCATATTTTTAAAGTCTACTCTGTTGATAATTTGGAAAATTAATTAGAGGAAAATGACATAATGTGGTCTGCAATACAAATCATGATGATATTACACTAGTCAAAGTTAAAGTAAGGAATTGAGTTATATTTCTAAAAAAAGAAAACATAACAAAAATAAAAATCTATAACACTGAATTATTGCTTTTGTAGCCTCTGATAGAAAAAAAAGGAAAAGACCTAAGATGGACCATCAAATATGAGCAATTATGTGATTTTTAGTATGGCTGACTGTGGCAACAATTTCAGGAAAAAAGTTATAAACTCAGGGCTAGACACGACATCTGAATTATATATAAAAACTTGTTAATACACATATTTAAACAAAATGACTCTGGAACAGTTTTTATTATAAAAGAGAAAATGAAGATTTGAAACTTAAAGGACAATTGATAGAAAAGGCTAACGACATAATCTCCTGAAGGAGTTTGACCAGAAAGATTATATGATTTATGGTAAAAAAAAATGCTGGAGAAAAGATGATGATAAAAGTATGATAATTCTGTTGGTGGGAATGTAAACTTGTTCAACCACTTTGGAAAGCAGTATGGAGGTTCCTTAAAAGACTTCACATAGAACTCCCCTATGACCCAGCAATCCCACTTTTGGGCATTTACCCAAATGTTTACAAACAAGACCACACTAAAGCTACCAGCACAACTATGTTTATTGCAGCATTATTTACCATAGCTAAGATATGGAACCAACCCAGATGCCCCTCAGTAGATGAATGGATCAAGAAAATGTGGTATATATACACAATGGAATTCTATGCCTCCATCAGAAAGAATGACATTGCCCCATTTGTTAGGAAATGGAAAGACTTGGAAAAAATTATATTAAGTGAAGTAAGCCAGGCCCAAGGAAACATAGGTCCCATGGTTTCTCTTATTTGCAATATCTGGTATATGTATGAGTCAAGCAGAAAAGGTCAGATAATGTGATGTCAGGAAAATGAACTGTTAGATGTGTATTTTAATGTTTTTTTCTTTCATGCATGTGTTTCTAAGGCATTTATAAGATTATCTCTTTGTTGCTTTGTATGTCCCTCCCCCACAGTATAACCCCTGCTTTCTCTATATTTGATGTCAGTATAACTTGTGGAGGAGATGGGGAAAAACCAGTTGTTTAAGGATACAGGTGGACCTGTTGCAACAATGAGAAGTACAAGTTGTCATGCCCAAAACGAGCTTTACAATGTCGATGGGGGGGGGAAGAGGGGGTAAGGAGAAGGATTGGGATTGGGGGGAGGGGGGAGGCTGGGAAGGGATGTGAAGGGTAAACAAAGGAGGAGGCTGCAATTCTTGGTAAGAAATGTATGCATTATCCCACCCATGTAATTGTAACCCCTCTGTACAGTATGTTCACAAATAAAATTAAATTTAAAAAAGTATGATAATTCTATGTCCCATACAATATAAAGTTCCAGCAGGAATTGTGTTATAAAGGTGCCTTCCTTGTATCTAGTCTCAAGAGTCCATGCAAAGAAACAGCTCTCAAATTAACGGACATGATGTAGTATACTCAAACAATGACATGTAAAATATAACAATTAGTTAGAAAAGGCCTGAAAACACACACAGTGCCTTTGTATTCATTCCTTATGATGAAAAACAGCTTTGAGTATAACTTGACTGATATGTTTGATTACTGACAGTGTTGGGATATCCATGTGGCCACACAGAATACTTACCATTTGACTCAGGTGTTACAGGGATACCAATGAAACTTTGATCTCCATCTTCCCTGAACTATATCTCATTGCTTACCAATTCAAGAAGTCATACATAAAGAGAAATTTGTTATGTACTTGATCTATTAAGTGCAAAAGCGATTTGGTTACAAATAATCATACAATCATAAATGAGGCTATTTTATTGGACTTGTGAATGAACTCAAACTTATCAAACTTGGCAAAAATTTTAAAAATAAAAATTTTATTTTCATAAGAGTCTTGATTTTGAATGGAAAGAAATACTGTGTGTGCTACTGAGGTCGAGCTAAGAAAGTTCTGTGGCTTGGCTGTTGCTTCTTAAAATGAATAGAGTACTATATACTTGAAGCTTTGGGTTAAAACCAGCTGAGGGATGCATAGCAGAGCTCATTCATGCTGAAAGGTGGTCCTTGAAGTAGTGAAAGGGGATAAATTTCTATACTCAGCTGGGTGAGCTTATGATTGAAATTAGAGCCAGTTTTATACAAAAGGTCTCTGTGAATTAAGCACTAGGAATGCAAAAACAAATACAGTATGGCCCTTCCTTTCAAGAAGCTTCTTTAAAGGGTAACACAAATTATCCAACTAACTAGTAGGACAAGGTTTAAACATTCTAATATCCAAATACTTTCTACTCAAAGTGACTCTTTTTTAACTTCAGCGTGCTTATTTTCTCCAGGAAATGAATAAAACTAAAGAATAAGTTTCTGATGCAGACTGTCTATGAAGGTTTTATAATAATGAAAGAAAAAGCAATCACACAAAACTTTGTTACAAATCACTTAAGGCATGCATCCTTCATATTTTGTCCTTAGTATCTTTTATACTTAAAAACTAGACTGTTTCCATTGAAAAGCTTTCTTTGGTTTTAATCTTACCTAAGGTGTTTTGTGTGTGTATATGCGTGTGTGTGTGTGTGTGTGTGTGTGTGCGTGTGTGTGTGTGTGTGTGTGTGTGTTTTAGTTGTCATGGGATTTTTGTTGGGGACCTATAAGACAAGAGACCAAAAATTGTTAGGGAAATGTAAATTTTAAGGTATCTTTATAGTTCAGGTCCCACTACCAACAAAAAAAACATGTAAATTATCTTTATAAAATTTACAGTATATACAATTGTGATATTTTTTCCACCAGCTAGTACATGACTGTGCATATGGCAGCAGTGATGTTGATTGAGAAGAACCATAAACAAAACAACCATAGCAATGAGCTCAAATATGACTGGTTTGAGTCTAGCTTCCTTTCTTTCCAACACAATTTCTGACAAACAGCTTACTTTCCTCTTTCCCTTTCTTGTACTCAGAAGAGATAAACCATAGAGTAGAGCAGAATTTTTTTTTGATTATTCTAAAAATACCATAGAGGGCTTACAATTACATAGGCAAGATAGTGAGTACATTTCTTATCAAGCATTGTTGCCTCCTCCTTTGTTTCCCCTTCCCATTCCTTTCCCTTTCCACCCCCACACCCCCACACCTCCCTACCACCACCACTCCCACCCCCACCCCCCACCCTGCCAAAGTTGTATAGTTCCTTTTTTGACATAACATCTTGTATATCTCATTGTTGTAATGGGTTCATCTGTAATCCTATTTAAACAGTTTGTTTTTTCCCTTCCTCTCCACAAATTATATCAGCATCAAATACAGTGAAAGCAGGGCTTATACCCTGGGGGAGGTACATACAACGCAACAAAGACATCATCTTATAAATATGTTAAAATCAATCGCAAGAAAGGATAAAAATAATTGAATCCTTATCTTGGGGTTCATTTCACCTAACATCAACTTGTCTGACAGTTTCTGCTTGTCTCAGACATATACTAGTTATTGCAAATAAGTAAAACCATGGGACCTATGTTTCTTTGGGCTTAGCTTACTTCACTTAATATAATTTTTTCCAAGTCTTTCCATTTCCTAACAAATGGGGCGATGTCATTCTTTCTGATGGAGACATAGAATTCCATTGTGTATATCTACCACATTCTCTTGATCCATTCATCTACTGAGGGGCATCTGGGTTGGTTCCATATCTGAGCTATGGTAAATAATGCTGCAAGAAATATAGTTGTGCTGGTAGCTTTAGTATAGTCTTGTTTGTGATCATTTGGATAAATGCCCAAAAGTGGGATTGCTGGGTCATAAGGGAGCTCTCTATTATTTTTTTTATCACTTACTGTGCCCAGGTCAGAACTATATTTATTAAATTGTTAATAACATAGTAGTGAAGAATACAAAGTCTAGAGATGGGATTCCTAAGTTTTACATTCATCTCTGCCATTAAATAGCCAGATGAGCTTAATTTACTTTCCTGAATTGTTAATACCGCTGTTGACACACACACACACACACACACACACACACACACACACACATATATATATATATATAAAATTTTAAAAATAGCAAAGGTGTATGCTTCCATCTCTTGTGATTATTAAGTGGCTTACCAAATGGAAATATTAGATATTGGTCCAAGGCTATGGTAAGCAGAACATTTATACATGACAGTGATAGAATTTAGCTGGTAAGGTGTTTGTAGCATTGTGCTGAAGTGATATACATGAAATACAGCTTAGCACATTGCCTAAAATTCTAATAAATTCCTGACAAGTGGTACTCATCATAACACTTTCTAATAAAATCAAATTCTAACTCATGTCATTGGATAGTAGTTCTGGTCTTTTTCAAGATTAAAAAGATGAAACTAGGCAGCAATAAATGGTCTCTATAGAGACCATTTTTTATAGAGAGTTAGCAGCAATTTATAACATCACTAATAGGAGTAAGACAAAGTCTGTCATCATTCAGACCAAGGCTCAGAAGTGGCTTACTGGCGGCTTCCAGGGACTCCTCTCCTGACAGCCTCCAAAACTGAAATAACACATGACTATCATGACTTCTTTGTGAGTCAGAAGGCAGAGTATACTCCCAATGAGACTTCTTCCTTTAAATAAATCATCATTATTAATGTGTGCAACAGAGACGATAAAACAGAGTTGCACTGTGATGAATCATCTATGTGAGAAATATATCACAGCAGTAACAGGGCTGGGAAAATTCACACTAAAATCTAGATGAATAGAAAAGGAGTATGTTGTGTAATAGGATATTTTCCTATATAAATATCTATTCAACTAATTGTGAATTTATCCAATTCATTTAGTTGAAAAGAATTCATTGTAGGAAAACTATAATACAAGCTTGAGAAGATTTGTGCATTTTCATTTCAATTCACATTTCACTTTCTGTAGATGTTGTGATGAACACATCCATAATCTTAACAATAGCCAAAAGGCAATGCCTAAATCCAGAATGCAAATTGACTGCACAGATTCATAAGTGGTGCAATTAGTTTTTAATTAATAACCCACTTGACCTTTTAGGAAGTAGATGGTACTTTTTTATTACTGGATCACACTAGAGACAAGCAAGCGCTCCTCTTCCATATTTACACCAGGTGGTAAATAGCCTGAATGATTAGTTGTCACATTTAGTTTGCTTGAAAAGCAAATACATTTGCCTAATAGTATTATAAAAACTTGAAATTTATCTAAGAAAATAAATAGCTAATGTTTTATATTTAAAAACTGCTTAAGCATTTCAAAGTTTATGAGATTCTAAGAGCTTAATATGATTTTAAAAATTGTAAAAATAGGAAAAATGTCTCAATGTGTTAGCAATGTCAATATTTCATAAAGAAACCACATGTATTTTGTATCTTCCCAATAATCAGATGGCAGCATGAAGACAGAGTTCTTTAAAGTTGTGGGGTCCCTGTAAAATGCATTGTGTACCAACCATGTGCAGACAACATATTAATATTTAAGGAATTTTGATTATTGCTTATGCCTTAAAATCCAAAAATATTTTTTAACAGTCCACTCTCAAGGAAACATTGTAGGTTTTAGAAGGTATGTATATATATAACTATGTATAATACTTATATATAAATGTATATATATATATATATAATGTATTACTTTATGTATAATGTGACCATATGAGCATAAATGTCAACTTGGGAATTCTTTCAGAATCCTGAAATTAAAAAAAAAATCTCTCCATGTATCTTCATCCATCCATTACTTTAAAGAGATCATTATATAATATGTATTATTTTAAACTATACCTACAAGAGATTAATATCCAGTATATACAGGGAACTCAAGAAACTAATCCCTCCCAAACCCAACAAACCAATTACTAAATGGGCAAAGGAACTAAAGAGAGACTTCTCAGAAGAAGAGATAAAAATGGCAAAGAAACACATGAGGAAATGTTCACTATTCTGGTTTTAAGGGAAATGCAAATAAAGACAACCCTGAGATACCACCTTACCCCAGTCAGAATGGCCCACATCCTCAAGTAAGCTATGCTCGAGGGGATGAGGAGAAAGAGGAACCCTAATACATTGCTGGTGGGAATGAACCACTTTAGAAAGCAGTCTGGAAGGTCCTCAGAAAGCTAAATATTGACCGCCTCCCCATAACCCAGCCATACCACTCCTAGGCATGTATCCTGAACAACAGAAACCAGGATACAAAGACACATGCCCCTGCATGTTTATTGCAACACTGTTCACAATAGCTAGGATATAGAAACAACCCAGATGCCCCACCACAGCTGAATGGATCCAAAAACTGTGTTTTCTATACACAATGGAATATTATGCAGGACAAAATAATGGCATTTGCATGGAAATGGATGGAACTAGAAGAAATCATGTTGAATGAGGTAAGCCAAGAACAAAGAGACAAATGGCACATGGTCTCCCTGAAAAGTGGATGTTAAATCCAAAATGTAAGGTGATATGACAAAGTTAACAAGACTTGAGCAACAAAAGACCTCCACTCATCTGGTTGAATCATTACTAAATAAGGCCATGCTGCTGATCACACATATGTATATAGGTGCATCTTGGAGGGAAACTAGGAGAAGAGCACAGAACTGGAGGGAATCCGGGAAAAACATTCAACCCATGAGCTGCACTCGACATTGATCAAAAAGAACCAAGCAACTCAATGGCAGTGATGGGAGGGGAGGGAATGAGTGGGAAAGAGGAAACAACTGACATTATGCAAAAGAAAAGGAATGTACACATCACCTGATATGAAAGAAATAACTGTATTCTCAAAGCTCATAGAACTCATAAACTTTATAGACCACAATAAACAATTTACCCCATGAAAGTTAGAATGTGTTTGGGAATTTAACTAAACATCACTATCCCACAATACTGTGAAATTATGTAATCAGTTAATCACAATAAAGAACAAAGAAAGAAAGAAAGAAAGAAAGAAAGAAAGAAAGAAAGAAAGGAAGGAAGGAAAAGGAAGGAAAGAAGGAAGGAAGGAAGGAAGGAAAAGAAAGGAAGGAAGAAAAAGAAAGGAAGGAAGGAAAAGAAAGGAAGGAAGAAAAAGAAAGGAAGGAAGGAAGAGAGAGAGAGAGAGAGAGAGAGAGAGAAACCCAGCTATCCAATCTCAACACTGTGAGCAGAGCCTTGATCCCAGATTGAGTTCTCAAGACAGTGAAGTCCAAGAAGTTGTAACTGAGCTAAATGGAGGTATTTATTGTACTTGGAAAAGGCAAGGATATAAAACATGTATTTATTCAATAACTGCTTATAAAATAGTTATTAAAATAAAAAACTATACCTTCAGTGTTTGATATTTATATCTACTGTTCTACTTAACTAAGTCAACTTAATTTTATAATTGTTTTTTACTTCTACGGTTCTGAGTATTTGAAGGAAGACTTACGTATTAAGACTTTAAGTATGCAACAAGACTTAAGTATTGTTCTAGGTTTCCCAAGACAACATTAGGAAGGTAAGAAAAATGTAATGCCCTGACATTTTCTAAATGATTCATATATGATAAGAATCCTTGAATGGATAAAGGACCATTTTTAATGCACGGAAGCCCAATACAACATTTTTAATAAGAAACTTGAACACAGCTTGTAATTTATATTTAGGAAGTAAATGTTTGCCAACTTTCTGTGCCATATCGTGTGAGGAATGTTGCTCTAACTCTTTATTAATGTGGCTAAAGTAATTTCAACCTGATTTCTCCAGGATTTGTCTTTTTCTGGATTCTACTGATTTCTGATCTTTTACCCTGTAATGCCATAATGTTCACAGACTACTTTCCCAAAAAATTAAATATAGCAGAAAATGCTAAGTCCTGCCTATGGCTTTTAAAAAATGATTTAGCCAATACAATTTTTATAATTCTGTTTTTCCGTGTTTCTACTTATGCCTTCTACTTGATAACAGGAAATTAGGATGGAGGCTACAGTTTTCTTTCCTATCCAAGCATCAGTAGTAGCTAGCTGCTTCTTTGCCATAATTAGTATTCTGAATTCATTTAACACAAGAGGTTTATACTGAACTTTGGTGAGCATAATAAACTGCATCCTAATGATACCTTAATTGAAAATAGATGCCCAAGTGAATAAACGCATGGACACAGGATAATTTTTCCAGTATTATTAACTCCACTAGACCACAGGTAGCACCCAGAGAATATTCACCTTTAAACAATGCAGTGATTAATTTTTATCTACACAGGATGATTTAGCCATTGTATCTTTCTTCTGGGATTTGAACATATATTGATCCTCTGCTCCACGCATTTTTTCCCTCCCATCAAATGTATCTCGTGGTATGATAAATCCTAAGAACACAATGAAAGCATGATTTTCATTTTCTATAAATTTTAACTTTAGTAAGGGAGAGTGACTAGGTGTTAATGTACAAGTTGTATGAGAGCTGGACACTACTCCGGAGGCTGAGATCTGATGGTCAAAGTTCAAAGCCAGACTGGGCAGGAAAGTCCATGAGACTCATCTCCAGTTGACCACCAAAAAAAAACAGAAATAGAGCTGAGGCTCATGTTGTAGAGCACTGGTTTTGAGCACAAAAGCTCCGGTACAGTATCTAGGCCCTGAGTTCAAGGACCATGACCAACACACTCATATACACATAAGGTTGTAAGAGAATTGAGAAGAGACAGCTATGCCTGTTATGCAATTAGGGAGCTCTTCCTATAAGGAGGCAGTAATTAGTCTTCCAGTTGTGAGACTGACAAGCTGACCTGAACCACAGGAGGGTGTGGGGTGGGGACGTTGGGCTGAATAGGTAGTGCAGAGCACTGCCCATGGGCATCTGGGGAATTAAGAGAAATGCAGGTTGCGTGGGCAGTGATATATGCTAGAGAAATGAAAAGTATGAGGCAGTGAAACTCTGCTGTGGCCAACTGTGAATTCCATGTTGAGCAGTTTGGGTTTTGCTGCAAAAGCGATATGGGTGAGATATCAGTTTTCTTTTTCAGAAATGTGAGTCTGACGGGAAAATGCAGATTGGTCATGGTAAAAAAAGAAAAAGAAAGAAAAGAAAAGAGAACATTTCAGGAGGGCAGTTAAGTTATTCTGAATTAAGCTTCTCACCTCCCCCCAAAAGAAATGGGAAAAGTTGATTACTTCAAAATTATTGCAGAAAATTCCATATTTTCATATTCTTTTTCTTGCTCTGAGTATATCTTTCAGAGAATGATGATATATGTAAATTTTCTCCAGAGAATCAGAAGCAACACTATGGGCATGTGAATGTGAATATATGTACTTTAAAAATTATATTATCATATACGATTACATTGTCTGAGAAGTCCCAACCTCTGCCACCTGAAGATTAAGGAAGTGAGCATAATAAGGAAAATCAGAGACTCCAGTATATAGACCTGAGTACCAGCAGCCTTAGGGGCAGAGGACTGACATCACAGCTCAAGCAAAATTACTCAGGGGAAATCCAGCACTCCTGTACCTTTTTCTTCTACTAAGGTTTGTGTTGATTGTATTATGTTTATCCCATTGGGGAAGGCCATGTGCTTTAATCAGTGCAACAATTTCTGCTTTAGGTCCTTCCAAAGCCATCATCACAGTCACAGCTAGAAATAATGATAAACAGCTAATCAGGTCATCTAATATTCTATTCAAGTTGACATACATAATTAATCATCATCTATAAAAATGAAGGTGTAGCTCAGTATTACAAAGAAAGTGGCCCTGAGTTTAATCTCCAGAACAACAAAAAACTTTGTAATCACAGTCATCAGAAATTGTATTAAATTCCTTAATAATTGTTGATAAACTTCAAGAATTTTTGTGCACTAAAGTTTGAAACTCACAATTGTTCTTATGCGGTTTCCTTGTCATTCAATTACTATTTGAATGTGTGTGCATGTGTGTGTGTGTGTGTGTGTGTGTGTGTGTGTAAATGTGTGTGCATGTGTGTGTGTGTAAATGTGTGTGCTGATACTGGAGCTCCAATTCTGGGCCTCAAACATTTGCATGATTCTCAAATTTCAGCCTCCTGAGTAGCAATGATTACAGGATTACACCAAAAATTTCTTATACATCAAGGTTTTTTAATAGTATTAATAGAATAATAGCAATGATAAGTTTTGTCTGTTTAAATGTATGTAAATGT
The DNA here is from genome assembly GCF_000151885.1 of Dipodomys ordii. NCBI lineage: Eukaryota > Metazoa > Chordata > Mammalia > Rodentia > Heteromyidae > Dipodomys > Dipodomys ordii. The sequence goes on along the minus strand of NW_012267289.1, from coordinate 6,599,777 downwards.
AGATATTAAGATAAGAATTAAGTTAATAGGAGAAATATAAAAAGGCCAATTTCATGGAAAATTTAAAATTTATTAGAAGACAGTTTAAAAAATACTTTAGAAAATGGTTTTCATCATATAAAGACAGTATGGCCAGCAAGAAATTTGGAGATAAAATAAAAATGCTGGAATTAATAATAACTGGAATTATTTAGAATAGGGCAATTTTTTTAATTAAAATTGCCAGCCAGGTGCTATTGGCACAATCCCCTAGCTGGCGGCCAGCTGATGGCAGATAGAAATGTCTGAAATAATGAGACAAAATGAATATTTCCTTTTAAAGAAAATCTGATGATGTATTTTGTCTTGGCAGTGGAAATTTGAATAACACAAGTGAAGAATGTGTGGAAGACCTACCTACAATTGGCTTAGGAACTTAAATTTGTGTGTTTGTGTGTGTGTGTGTGTGTGTGTGTGTGTGTTAGTTGCTATGGGTTGTTAAAAATATACTGAAGCTTGGGGGTGGCTTAGATAAGTGTATGTATGTTTTAATTTTATTAATTCTAGAAGTTTGGATATCCTAATGAAGTGGTGTCAGGAGATCCAGTGGCTCAACCTCTCTCATTGCAATCTCACAAACCTAGAGATAGACCCTTCCTCCTGTATTACATAAGGTCAATGATCTAATACCTTCCAAAGATCATCACATTGAGATTGGGGTTCCAATAAATGAACTTTGTGAGTACACTATCATTCAATCTATAGCCTGAAATTAAATTGAGCTGATCTTGGTTTTACAACAGCAACTCAGAACCCCTAGTTTGTCATGTATTAGAAGAAAGAGATTAAAAAATTATGAAATCTAGAATGAATCTTATGTAGCTAGATTAAAATTAGAAGAACAAATGTGACTTTAATGTTTTTGTTGTACACAGAAAAAGAAATATAACTATATAAACTATAACTATAGTCACATATACCACATGACTCTAAACATGTATATATGTATACAGTTACATATACATATACATACCTGTATGTACATGCAACATATGTATGTATATATAAATTGATATATGTATATATACAAAGACTGCAAATATATATTTATTTCTTTATAATTATTTATAGTTATATTCCTATATATCTACACACATGTGTATATCTATACATTATAATGTATAGTCACAAATATATGTAAATATTTATATTAAATATATACATACATATATACATCTTCACCTTTATGAGTGGGAAAATCTCATCATCAATGAACACAATGGATGCTGGGTATTGACTTCTGAGCAGAATTTTCTACAAAAAGGACCAAGGCAAAGCCCCAAAGACAAATGCTTGATTATAGTGCTGAAATATAGAAAATATAAGGTGAACGTGGAAACTTGCTAATGTCAAACACATGGAAGTGCTCAAGCAACAAAGTTATAGCCTGGCCCTGGAATGTAATCCACAATTCTGTGTGTTCAACCTGGTAAACAACTTGACTCACTATTGCAAGGCAATGGACACTACAACATAGGATAGAGTTGAGGAAGTAGGGCATCTCTTTAATGGTTTACTAAGATCCTCACCTCTTCGTCTTTCTTGCTGCTTTCTGACTACCATAAAGGAGCAGCTTTATCTACTAATACTATCCCCACCATGACACCTTCCTCCATCACAGTTCCCTAGCTGGGGGCCAGCTGATAGCAGGCAGAAATGTCTGAAATAATGAGACAAAATGAATATTTCTGAAAATCTTATGATGTATTTTGTCCTAGCAGTGGAAAATTTAATAACACAAGTGAAGGATGTGTAGAAATAAGCCAGTGTTTGTTTGAAAGAGTTATTATCAGTCATACTGAAATATTTAGAACATAAAAATAAATGCAGGTCTGGGAAGGTGGCTCAGTGGTAGAGTGCTTGCCTTGCATGCATGAGGCCCTGGGTTCGATTCCTCAGCACCACATAAGCAGGAAAAAAAGCTGGAAGTGGCGCTGTGGCTCAAGTGGTAGAGCACTAGCCTTGAGCTGAAGAGCTGAGGAACAGTGCCCAGGCCCAGAGTTCAGGCCCACAACCGGACCAAAAAAAATAAAATAAAATAAAATAAAATAAATGCAAATAGTAACAGATAAAAATCTACTGATAAAAATTGAATGTTATTAGTTAGCTAATTAACTAAATATCTATTACATGGAATATTTCCATATGCTCCAAGTAATAGCTAACAAAGGAAAATCAGAAAGTTATGTTGGATAAGCCTTAGAGAATCTTTCTTGGTCAAGTAAATAAATGCAACAACTTATATAATGGAACAGGAAAAATTATATGCCACCTGATAGGTTGTAAAAGAGAAAGTGCCATATGATTTGGCTGAATCTCCTACCAGAGTATAGAACCAGAATCTAATTACAAGAGACTGTCAGACAAACCAAAACTGAGAGGCATTCTGTAATAAACTCAGAAGTGCCAACATAAGACAAGTCACAGAAAAGCTGAGAAATATTACCATACCATGATATGACCACTAAATATAATACCTGATTTAGCACTGACCAATTTTCCATAAAATATATTATTGGAAAAATCATAGGCATTAGATGATTAGATGGCAAAATGTATCAAATTTAATATCTTGAGTTTGATGATTTTAAAAACATCAAAAACACGAATTTTCTTTTTTGCTATAATGAATATGAAGTTGGCAGCTGTTAAATAAAGAAGTAAAGTGAAAAAATAAAAAAATCAAGTGATACTTCTGCATTGACATTCATTAGATTTTTCCCCCATACTAGTAATTTCCATTCATAATCAGAAGATTTGAAATGCATATTCATGTTTATATCATGAGGAGATTCCCTTACAATCCACACATGGGCCTAATTTCTAGAGAAACTATACTACCTGCTGCTCTACATGAATGCATCCATTGCACATTCCCTGTGTTGTCATTGCTAATGGTCCATGCGAGTGCCATTTGCCTAGGTGATTGGACCCTTGTCCAAAATAATTTTCAGTTGCAAAATATGACTCTTAAAACTTTCTTTTGGAAACAACTCAGCAGCCTGTTCAATAGGGGAAAAAACACATGAACACAATCTGCTCTCTTCCAGAAATTTTCATTAGATAATACTTTTAGGAGACATGACCATAATAATAACATAATATTGTGAAGATTATTGCGAAGATTACTGTTTATACTCAAGACTATTATACATTGTTAACTCCAAAATTCATATCTAATTATGACCTTAGTAATTATGTATCACACTTTAAGACTATTATAGACATACAGTCATTTTTTTCTAAAAATAATCTCTGACAAAAAGGAGCTATAGGTAAACTTCCTGAATTCCTTAAATCAGGACTGTAAATTTGAAACAGTATAAATGGGAGGGTAGACATTAATTGAAAGGAAGTAGGTTGGCTTTTGGTATATTGTATTCAAAACTAGCTTCACTGCTGACTAATATTCATCTCCCTGCACATCGTCAATTTCTCTTTGCAAGGGTCAAAACCACTTCTTCACACTTTTTTTGAAGACTGTGTTTGTTTCTTTAATCATCATTTAGGAAGTGACACTCAAGGACAGGCATGTTTGGGAAATCAGAGCATGACAAATTACATTACATCTTTAAATCACACCATGGAGCTGAAAGAACAGGTAAGCAGGTGCCGATGAAACTTGCATTTGAAAACTAATTTCTATGGTGAAATATTATTTATAATGTGTATAATTTCTCATCACTACACCAAATATTGTATGAATTGAAATAAGAGCCTATGTATCTGTGACAAAAATTACCATAGGAAACCAAATTATCTCATTTTTGTTAATACTTTACTTGTATAAAACATCTGGTATATGAAAATATCCAAATCAGTGTTACAATATTTCCTCTCATTCTGTTTGTAGCATACCTACACAGAGGCTTTATCATTTCTTTGAGCAAAGGTGAGATGTCAGACTGTCTGCAGAGTTACCATTTACATATTCAGTCATAAGGAAGGAAATGACTTAGCAGCCAGAACTTTGTAGTTGGGTTGGAAGCTGCCTTTATGAAATATAAACACACGTATATGGTCAGCACTGAAGATTCATATGCGATGGCATATGATGGCATACCAGAAAGATGACAAAGAAGTAAATTCAACATAATTTTAGCATAATAATTGATGATAATCTCATGTCAAAAAGTATCATGTAGCTGGGTGCAGGTAGCTCACGCCTGTAATCCTAGCTACTCAGGAGGCTGATATCTGAGGATCACGGTTCAAAGCCAGCCCTAGCAGGAAACTCCATGAGACTCTTATCCAATAAACCACCAGAAAAACCGGAAGTGGCACTATAGCTCAGGTGGTAGAGTGCTCGCCTTGAGCTGAAGAGCTGAGGGACTGCGCTCAGGCCCAGAGTTCAAGCTCCACTACCGACCCCCCCCCCAAAAAAATGCATCATGTAATGAAATTACAACTAAGAAGTATGTAGTCACCACTGTATATGAGTTATGTCCGGACCCCATTATATTTACTAAACTAAGCATTCAGCACTGATAACATCAGGTTAAGAACTCAGAATATTTTAGAGGATAAGATCAAGAAATCATGGCTCATAAGGCCGCTGACAAACCACTATATTTACTAAAAGGCAGAGCACGTATTCTGTGTACTTTATCTAAGACTCCTGACATAATTTGGGGTAAATTTGCATATAGGATACAAAATTTTTCATTTTGAGTCCACTACCATAATTCTCTCAAATATTTCTTTCTAAGATTATTGATTTGAAGCTTTTTACCACCTAACAAAGTGTTTGAATTCCTACGTAAAAATAATTGGCATAAAACCCAATGTCTTCTTCAGAGTTTATGAAATCTTAGTGTCATATACACCAGAAAACATTGAATTTTGGTAGGAACACTAAAATTCCTACTGGGTAGATACAATCGCCATTTGTAATGGGCATATTGCCAATCATAGAGACATTTGGGTGCTTGGTGATTTGACCATTGGGTAGTTGTCTACAGGTATACATTTCCATCTACATCTATATCAATATCAAATAGAGGAAAGAAGGTTTCATTTCCAACATAAATATGGTCAAAGTTTACACCCTTTCTTAAAGCACACAACCACTCAATAAATTTATCTCTGGATTTACCATATATTCCAACTACAATTGGGATTTGATATTCCCAATAGGCAGTAACTCATGGGTCAAATATCCAAGCAACAATATAACATTCCAAGCCAGCTTGAATTAGATTTTGACCTAGGAATAAAATAATAAATAAGAGACCAAAATTGGCTACATTCTATGTCCCAAAGACAATTTAATTTGTTCTTTTTTTTATTGTGAAAATACTGTACAGAGGGGTTACAGTTACATGAGTAAGGTAATGAGTACATTTCTTATCAAGCATTGTTGCAAAATTCCTTTGCTTTTCCCCTACCATCCCTTCCCTCCCACTCCCACAATGTCCTCACCTCCCATCCCCCCTCCACCCCTGCCTAAATTGTAAAGTTCGTTGTTCAATAGTGTCTTGTACATCTCACTTTTACAATGGGTCAACCTGTATTAGTAGCAAATATTCCATTAGTTTGAAAGAGTTAACAGGAATGTCTTAGACTATTAGAATTTCCCTTAAATTTCAGGCACCTCCTGTTATTTTAACTTTATTTATCTCCTAATTTTTGTTAAGGAGGCCTAGTCAGCATGGAATGATGAAAGCTATTACTGTCATATTATGGAGCTCCATAATAAGGACTTGTACATATCATTGTTGCAATGGGTCTACTTGTATCCCTATTTAAACACTTTGTTTTTTCCCTTCCCCTCCACAAATTATAGCAACATCAAATACAGTGAAAGCAGAGGTTATACCGTGGGCGAGGGACATACAAAGCAACAAAGAAATCATCTTATAAAGATGTTAGAATCAATTGCATGAAAGAAAAAAACATTTGAATACTTATCTTGGGGTTCATTTCACCTAACATCAACTTATCTCACCTTTTCTGCTTGTCTCAGACATATACTAGTTAATCCAAATAAGGGAAACCATGGGACTTATGTTTCTTTGGGCCTGGCTTACTTCACTTAATACAATTTTTTCCAAGTGTTTCCATTTCCTAACAAATGGGGTGATGCCATTCTTTCTGATGGAGGCATAAAATTCTACTGTGTATATATAGCACATTTTCTTGATCCATTCATCTACTGAGGGGCATCTGGGTTGGTTCCATATTGTAGCTATGGTAAATAATGCTAAGATAAACATAATTGTTCTGGTAGCTTTAGTATGGTCTTGTTTATGATCATTTGGGTAAATGCCCAAAAGTGGTATCACCGGGTCATAGGGCAGCTCTATGTGGAGTCTTTTGAGGAACCTCCATATTACTTTCCAAAGTGGTTGAACAAGTTTATACTCCCACCAACAATGCAGTAAGGTTCCTTTCTGTCCACATCCCCTCCAGCATCTGTTGTTTTTAGAGTCCTTGATTATAGCCATTCTAATCAAGGTAAGGTGGTATCACAATGTTGTTTTGATTTGCATTTCTTTTATGGCTAGAGAGGTTGAGCATTTGTTCATGTGTCTATTGGCCATCCTTCTTTCCTCTTCAGAGAAGTTTCTCTTGAAGTCGTTAGCCCACTTATTTATTGGGCAGTTGTTTTTTTTTTTTTGAGGATTTCTTGTTGGAGATTTAATTTCATTTTTAACATATTGTTTTGTACATCTTATTGTTAGAATGTGTCAGCCTATACCCTTGTTTCAGCATTTTGTTATTCCCCTTCTCATATAGCCCTATGCAGAGTGTCCAACTTTTCATTCAGTAGATTCACCAGTCATGCTTTTAAAATATCATGAGCATTACCCTCTAGGTCATTTGGTATTACTCTACAGCATGTTTATGTGGAGATAGAGTTGGGGTTAGTAGATTGGCCATGTGCCTTGCATTTCTGTAGTTAGTTCTACCCATTTGGAAACAAGGGTTACTCCAATACAACAGCAGGACAGTCTTGTTGGGCAGTAGCCAAACTGGTGTTGTGTAAATGTTTAGAACTTCGGGTTTCAAAGTTATGGTTAGGTGTTTCCCTACTTAGCTCTTTTTTTTTCTTTGCTTGGAGAGGGATGGTGTGGTTCTAGGGTGGAGATTACGATAGTTGTAACTTGTGAGACAATCTGGGTTTGGCTGTTAAGTAGTCTGCACCTTAGGGTTAACAAGATGGGCCCCTTATATTCAGTCAAAATAGAGCCAACTTCAAGTTGGCTCAGATATAAACCATTAGGGATCAATAGACTGAAGAAAAATGGAGATGAGAAGGGTGGGGATTGAAGAGATATGAGTTTAAATTAAGAAAAAGGTTAGATATAATGATGGTAGAGGGGTAAGAACAGCTTAGAGGAGAGGTTTGTGTAGTAGGAAGATAGTAGAGATCTTGTTTCAGAGTGTAAGAGGTAGAAAAGAATTGAAGAAAAGTTTTGTAAGGAATAGCAATCTAGGGAAATAGAAATCTAGGTGAAAATAAGAAAGGAAATTATATATAAGTACATTTGGGAGAATTGATGAAATTAGAAAAAGTTTTATTGAAAGAATATAAGAAAGTTGGTTAATCTAAGATACTTCCTGTAATTCTTATGTTTACATACATAAAATGCCTTACTTTGTGTATAGAACTAGATAGGTTAGCTCTGACGGAGTAGCAGTACAATGTGGAGAGAAACGAAGAGGAAAGAGTGAGAGGAAAAGAATAAAATCAAGAAATTGAAAAGTGGGAGGAAAAGCTAAATAATAGTGAAAAATATAAGATTTAAGTAAAATAGCATATCTTAAGAACACAACAAAAATAACACAAAGAAACAAAAACAAACAACAATCACACACGTGCACACACACACAAACACACACAAAAACAACTGAGAAAATTCTACAGAGTGAGCCTTACTCCTTGTTTGGGGGAGCTTGGATCTCCTTGTAATCCTGTAAACCAATCCCTGATCCAACCTTGTATGTTTTACAATAGTCCGCTTTCTTTGTGGATTGGTTAGATTCAGAAGGCCTTTTGACAAGGCAAGGTGACTGCTACCTAGAATCCTACTCTCAGGCCTGTTGGCAGAGAGTTGGGGGGATTGGGATTTGTAGTCTGCTATCACAGGTGTGAGACTATGTTTCCAGGCTTTTCCAGGTACACAGGAGGTTTAGGAACAGAGCTTAGACCTGTGTCCACTTCTTATGTGATCCCTCACTTTGCGGGGGAGGAGAAGGGGGACGCTTCGTCCCTATAGAGAATTGCCACCCCCAGGGAGTGGACCCAATTGGGTTACTCACAAGATCTGTAGCTGTTGGTGCACTGGCCTACAGAGCGTATGTTTTGGTGGCTAGGATGGTGTTGGCAGGTTCTCAATTGGAGGATCTGGGAGTTGGTAGGACCTGGTGGGAGCTTGGCATCTGCAACAGCTGATGGGTCTGGCTCTGCAGGTGGGGAATCGGGGTGCTGGGAGGACCAGTGGAGGCTGGGAAGGAGGCTGCGGTGGGCAGCGGCATTGTTGAGCTGCAGAAGCTGTGGTGGGTGGTAGCCGGCAGCCTTGGGGGTGACTGCCAGCAGCTGTGTGCTATATCAGCAGTGGTGTGGTGGGGCTTCATAGTTCAGTGGGTGGTGCTACCTAGTTCAGTGGATAGTGCTGTCCACAGCTCTGGACTGTACTGGTAGCCGTGATGATGAAGGCCTGGCCCCGCTTGCGCAGGGGCATGGACACTGGATCCCGCAAAGTGAGGCCCCTGCCCCATGCCCATTGGCTGTGGGAGCCAGGACGTGGGCCCCATGGCGGCCGGGAGGAAAAGAGTCCCTTCACAGCACCGTTAGCAGGGTGTTCAACCCTTGGGGTGAGGGATTGGCAATGGCTGTGGTGTTCTGGGGGCCATGTGCATGGTGGTAGGGGGGCGGTGCCCACGGGGATCTGGCCGGTGCTGCTGGCATGAGACCCTAGGTTGGCTCCAGCCTTGATTTGGGGGGCAGTGGTTCCTATTTCTTGCGGTTGCAATGTCAGTGTTTACGGAGTCTGCTCCTCCTTTATAAGCTGCCAGGCGGGCAGGTTGGAGCCAAGGTCTGCTGGCTGACACCAGGATCTTCACCGGTTTCCTTCCTAAGTTTCCGCAGTTCTGGTGTTGAGCGCTTTCTTCAGTTTTTGTATGCTTCTCTGCTTAAAATCTGCAGAAATGCTCAGCATGGCACGGTGCTGTCCCTCTTTTTTCTTTTCTCCATCCTTGTTTTCCTGTTGGGATATTCCTTTTATAGTAGGAAAAGTCTTTAGATATTTAGAGTTTCATTGCAGTGGGTCACTTGAGGTAAAGTGTGTGCTGTGATCCCAGGTCTTAGTTGGGTCAGAGACACATAGTGAGCTTCTCCAGCTTCAATCTAGCATTCACCACCCTTTTTCCTCTTTTAAAACTCTCATTCTTACCTTTCTCTTTTCTACCCTGTACTACAATTACACTATGCTTTCCTAATGTATTGGGAAGAATTTAATATCATCCACGTATCACAGTAAAATTTTAACCTAAAACTACGAGTATTTAAGCTAAACTCCAGTGATGGATGCTTATTTTTACCTAGTATAATCTTGAGATTGTCTCACTCTCTCTCTCTTACCTTAGGTATCACCTCTCTACTCCCGATGAACAATACATGATGTAACAAGATTATATTTTTCAATGACTAGCATGAACTCCTTTTTTTTTTTTGCTTTTCTCTAAATTATACTGTTGACCTTCTGAATACAGTGTTTTTCTTCTACCAACTAGATTGTCAAGACAACTCTTGTGATGGATCAGGAATTAGTTCTAGTGACAAGTTGACGATCATGTAGTCCTTGTTCAGGAATGTCACGTTTCGTGCCTGAGTGAATCATAATAAATTGAAAATCTCCTTCTGTCCTCCCCCCATCATGTACCAAATGTTCCTGTAGGCACAATCACTCACTCACCCATTGCTAAGGTAGTGACATGTAATTAAAATGGCACATACAAATAAGAGGAGAAAGAGTGAACTCCCATCAGAGAATAACAACTTGTAGAGAATTACGGAGCACATTTTGTTTGGTTTGGTTCAAATTTTAATCAAGCTTACTAAATCCAGAGTTCACCAAAGAACTATATTAACTCTATTAAAAAATGAGTATATGTGATTATATAACTTTTTAATCACTCAATATTGAAATACATAACATATTTATTGAACATTTAGAATACTAGACATTGAACACATTTACTGTGGCCCTCAAAAATGTCAATAATACTTATATGGATAATAATATTTGGAGTAGTTTTTAATATTATTATCCCATCTGAATTTTTATGAACTTTTAAAAATATTGAAAAGTGACTAATTTTTAATTTTATAGCATTTGAAATATATTAACTCACAGGTATTTATCATTTCACATTGTAATTTTTGAAGACTTCAAAGAGAACAAAATTTATGTGCCTATTAGCTACTTTATACTTCAATATCTAATAAAAATAAGAACACTATCTGTACATAATAGGACAACAATCTTGCTGGGTGTAGGTTTGGGGAAGTAGTAAAATTCTGAATTTTTAGAAATATTGTGAACCTGAAAATGATTCAGGTGTCTTGTGTTTGAGAACTCACAGCTTTCACTATCAGTAGAGTTCAGTTATTTTCCATTGGGTGAAATCCAATCTTCAGTTCATTAATCCTGAGGAAGCACTCATGACTATTGTGTCTAGTGAGCAATGAGGTAGGCAGATAGTTATCCAGATATTTGAACAGTTAACTACCTGTTTGAACAAAAAGAGAAATAAGAGGGTTCCTTCAGCTCTACTTGGTGCTATCATTGGCAATTTGGTACCTTGATAGAACATATACACAGGCCAAGGAATTTTCAAAATACTATTATGTTTTTAGTTCTGTGAAGCTGCCTTGGTCAACACTATGATTAACAATATTGTATTGAATGCTTCCAAATAGTTAGAAGAGAGAGAATTTTCAATCTTTTCTCAGTTTAAATTAACATATATCTTTTGATACCTCCCATTGATTACATTACTATTCCATTGTCAATAAACTACATAAAATCGATTCTTCATTTTTTTGTTAACACAATAGCTTTGTGAATCAAAAACTTTGAGCCATTTGAATGATCAAGTGTAATATTCATTCATATTTTTATCTGTTTAGCTGATGTTTATTAACTGTTTCTTTAAATGTGTCTTCATGCTCCCCTTTTAACAACCTGAAGGTTCTAGAAAGGGCATTGGAATGAGAGAGAATGAAATGATTAGCATCCAAATTGGAAAAAGAGGAGTCAAAATATCTCAGTGTTAAAGTAAAAATATCATGTTTTCATACCTAAAAAAGCTTGTCCAGAAAATCCTAGTTAAACAAATAAGTCAATGAAATTTCAATATACAAAATCAACATATAAAAATCAGAGTGTTGCTATATGCAGTAACAACTATTCTGAAACAAAAGTCAAGAATGTGGTTATAATAATCATAAAGTTACACTGAACTAAAGAAATGAAGGAAAGCAACCAAATAATTACTAAAATATAATGAAGAATGAAATTAAAATAAGCCAGACCCAAAGAAATATAGGTCCCATGGTTTCCTTAATTTGCAATAATTAGTATACGTCTAGGATAGTCTTAGCAGATGAGCAGAATAGCTCAATAGTTATGTACATGTGACCTTATAAGATGACACTAAGCAAAATGAACTCCAAGACATGACACAACAGGTTTTTCTTTGCTGTCGTTGATTTTAATGTACTATGTGAATTTTTTGCTTTTTTATGTTCTTCCCCCTATGATATATACCCTATTGTCACTGTAGTTGATTCTGCTACCCTGTTCTATATATGTTTATTTGAATTATTTGGTGAGACAAAGGACAAGGAGGAAACCAACACAATACCGATATACACAAGACAACATGTTGGAAATAATCTGTACAACTTGGAGGGTGGGGATGGGGGGAGGAAAAGTAGGAGAAAAATGAGGGAAGTTTTACAAGAAATATACTCATCACCTTACAGTTACTTATGTAACTGTAACTACTCTATATCACTTTGAAAAAAATGAATTTTTTTAAAAAGCAAAAAAAAGAAATTAAAGACAAAATAAAAAGACTGGAAGGGCCATATTCATGATTGAAACAATCAATATTGTTGCCAAGATACAATACCATCTTTCTCAAATATACTATTGATATTCTTAACAGAACTGATAAGGCAACTAATGGTTTTATGGACTCCCTCCCCCCAAATTCTGAATATTCTAATCAACTTTGAATTAAATAAATCAGAAGATACCTGACTTAAAATCATACTGCAAATTTTATATTGCATCACACACACTAACCTGCAAAAAAAAGTATAAGAATCTAGGGGTCAACCCCATGCATTTTTAAATTATTTTTTTAAATTTCATTTTATTGTAAAGATGTTGTACAGAGGAGTAACAGGTACATAATTAAGGTAATAAGTACATTCCTTGTTACCCCCTCCTTTGTATTTTCCTATTATCCTTTCCCTCCTGCACCTTCCCCACCCTGAAGTTTAAAGTTTGTTTTCATTATAGTGTCTTGTGAGTATCATTCTCACAATAGGTCATCCTGTGTCCTTGTTTCAGCATTTTGTTATTCCCCTTCCCCTCCCCAAATTAGATAAATGTATATACAAGATGCAGAGTACACAAATCAAATACAGTGAAAAAAGGGGATATACCATAGGGGGACCGATATACAAAAGAAACAAAGAAAAAATCACATAGTACATTAAAAATAATAATGACAAAGAAAAACATCTTGTGTCCATTTCTTGGGGTTCATTTAGTTTAGCATCATCTTATATGGTCATAGCTTTTGAGTATTTCTGCTCATCTGATAAGATTATCCTAGATATATACTAATTGTTGCAAATAAAGTAAAGCATGGAACTATATTTCTTTGTGTCTGGCTTACTTCATTAATATGAATTTTTCCAAGTCTTTCCATTTCCTAACAAATGGGGCAATATCACTAACATGGTCATAAAAGAGATGCAAATCAAAACAATAATAAGATTCTACCTTACTCTAGTTAGAATGCTGTAATCAAGAAATCTAGTAACAACAGATGCTGGAGGAGATTTGGCCATAAAGGAACCCTACTGCACTGTTGGTGGGAGTATAAACTTGCTCAACCACTCTGGAGAGTGTTTGAGTATGGAGATTCCTCAAGAGAATACACATAGAGCTCCCTATGAGCCAGCAATTCCACTTCTGGACAGTTATCCAAATGATCATAAACAAGGACACACTAAAGTCACCAGCACATCTATGTTTATTGCAGCATTATTCACCATAAGTAAGATATGGAATCATTCCAGATGTACCTAAATAGATAAATGGATCAAGAAAATGTGATATATATATATATACATATATATATAATGATATTCTATGCTTCCATCAGCTGTTTTTAACTAATAATCAAAGAATAGTTGTTGGAGAAAGTATTTTCAAAAAATTAAATTGGAGAAAATAAACCTAATTTATATGCCTTATTAGTTACAAAGATAGATTCAAACATGAAAGAAATATTTAAAGGTAAAACATAAAACTACTAGGGAAAAAAGCATAGGTTAAGTGCTTCAGAAAATTTTAATGTGCAAGAAATTTGGGGCAAGATCCTAAGACAAAGAAAACAAAAACAACAAATTGTATAACATCAAATACAAAAGCTTCTGCATATGTATATATATATATATATGTATATATATACATATATATGTATATATATATATACACACACACACACTATCTCTCTCTGTCTGTCTGTATATATATATATATATATATATATATGTACCACACATTACATGCCATCCTATCAATGTGTAAACTTTTATGTTCTTATTTATAGGTTGTGTATAATTTTTTAAGACTGCTTTCTCTTGAGGAAGTCAAATCTACACCAGACCCTGCAGGGCCACATAAGAATAAGCTTTCTAGCCCTTTGGCCATCATGACTGTTTCATTGGTAATCATGAGTCCTAACATTCTCCTCTTAAAATCTAGTTTATGATGTTGCCTCTGGATATGGAGGAAATTTTCTTTTATGCCTAAATGTGTATAAGGAGGAGTCAAGTAAATCAGAGCTTCCAGAAGTTCAAGCTTTTTAGAAACCACAATAATGACCTTGGCATAAAGAAGAGTAACCAAACTTAAAATGAGAGCAAAAGAAAAAGAAAGCAGAAGAAAGAAACTGAATTCCATGTTAAGTAGTTAAGTCTTCCTTAAAGCAAAATACTCCGATACAAACACTCTTAGGCAATTTTTGAAAATTAAAAATAGAACTAACCTCTGTAAAAGTTACATTTTGAATGTAAGTAGCACAAGATATTTTCTTCAACCAAAAGTAGATGCTTGTAGAAAGGTGTATATACTATAGACAAGAATGTTCACATACTTGATTATTGAGGTATTCATTCTCTTGTATGAAAAAAATAGGAAGCTACAAAATCAATAATATACCATTTCCATTTATTTTATCTCTATCTTTGAGGAAAAATAGTAATTTTTAGGTACTGCCACAACTTTAATTGGATAGTAGCCACTGTAGGATTTTAAATCCTCTATTTTGTTATAAAATGCTTTAACAATGATTAAGTTAGAAATCATTTTGTTTGCTTATATAGTTTACATTGCACTAATTATAAAAGGGAAGTTCAAAATGCCACCATCTATATAACTATAACTTGACTTCACCCGCTACCTCTAGTTAAAGGAATTAATTACCTTACTGCAGGATGAATACATAATTCATTGTATTTGGTTTCATGTTGGATGCCTTTTCTGTGATTTAAACTATTTAATGTATTTTCATATGTCCTGGGCTTAGAAAAATTTCTAGTAAACTTTGGGCACTCAATAAATATTTCTCAATTAAGAGTAAGTCTACACAAGGAAAAATGATTTATCCAGTTAAGTTTGGTTTGTTTTATAGAGGAGAAAATTTATCATAGCTATTCTTTATTCTCATATTGTAGGTATTATCTTCATCTTGAGCAAAGTTACTCTGACCTTCAATTTGCTGTTGTCTTTCAGAGGGAAAAAAAACTATGACAAGTTTCTGTTACTCTGACCTTCAATTTGCTGTTGTCTTTCAGAGGGAAAAAAAACTATGACAAGTTTCTGTTTTGCTAAGATGTTTTGTCAAAAGGATTTAATCAAGTAGATCTACTATTTTACCCTTTACAGAAGATACCATTATAAATGCACATTGTTGGAACTTGGCTTCCTACAAGAACAATTTTTGTAAACAGGTGAACAGAAGACAAGATATTAAATACTTATTTCTATTATCCTTATTCATAAACTAGGTAGCAATAAAAGGAAAATTAAGAATTATGGACAACAAAGGGATGAGCATACATACCATGCAAAGACACTTTTTATATATGTTTTTTATTGCAAAAATACTGTACAGAGGGCTTACAGTTATATGAGTAAGGTAATGAGTACATTTCTTATTGAGCACTGTTACCTCCATGTTTGATTTTCCCCTACCACCACTTCCTTCCCCACTTTACTCCCCAACGCCTCCCCCAGCTGAAGTTTGTTTTCAACATACTGACTTGTACATCTCATTGTTTCAAGGAGTCAACCTGTATCTTTATTTCAACATTTTGTTATTTCTCTTCCCCTTCCCAAATTAGAAAATGTATATACAAGATGCAGGGAACCAGAATCAAATACAGTGAAAATAAGGGTTATAACGTGGGGGAAAAACGTACAAAAGAAACAAAAAAAATCACATAGTACTTTATAAATATATTTAAAACAATAGCAAGCAAAAAAAGACTGTGTCCCTATCTTGGGGTTCATTTCACTTAACATAATCTTATCTGGTCATGTACATGGCTTTTGACCATTTCTGCCTTGTTCCCAACATATACTATTATTGCAAATAAGGGAAACCATGGGACCTATGTTTCTTTAGGCCTGGCTTACTTCACTTCATATAATTTTTTCCAAATCTTTCCATTTCTTAACAAAAGGGGCGATGCCATTCTTTCTGATGGAGGCATAGAATTACCTTGTATATAACACATGTTCTTTTTCTTTTCTTTTTTTATTGTGAGAATACCGTACAGAGGAGTTAAAATTACATGGGCAAGATAAGGAGTATATTTCTTATCAAGCATTGTTGCCTCCTTTTGTTTCCCCTTCCCATCCCTTGCCATACTCCCCCACTCCCCCAACCTGATCCTCCCCTCATCCCCCACCAAAGTTGTAAAGTTCGTTTTTCAATATAACCACTTGTACATCTCATTGTTGCAATGGGTTCACCTGTTTCCCTTGTTAAACGATTTGTTTTTTCCCTTCCCCACCACAAATTATACCAACTTCAAATACAGTGAAAGCATGTATTATACCGTGGGAGAGGGACATACAAAGCAACATAGAAATCATCTTATAAATATGTTAGAAACAATTGCATGAAAGGAAAAAAAACAAAACAAACATTTGAATACTTATCTTGGGGTTCATTCCCCTAACATCAACTTATCTGACCTTTTCTGCTTGACTCAGACATATACTAGTTATTGCAAATAAGGGAAAGCATGGGACCTATGTTTTTTTGTGCCTGGTTTACTTCACTTAATATAATTTTTTCCAAGTCTTTCCATTTCCTACAAATGGGGTAAAGTCATACTTTCTGATGGAGGCATAGAATTCCATTGTGTATACATACCACAACATCTTGATCCATTCATCTACTAAGGGGCAGCTGGGTTGGTTCCATATCTTAGCTATGGTAAATAATGCTGCAATAAACATAGTTGTGCTGGTAGCTTTAGTATGGCCTTGTTTGTGATCATTTGGGTAAATGCCCAAAAGTGGGATTGTTGGGTCATAGAGGAGCTCCATGGGGGTCTTTTGAGGAGCCTCCATACCGCTTTCCAAAGTGGTTGAACAAGTTTACATTCCCAGCAACAATGCAGTAGGGTTCCCTTCTGTCCACATCCCCTCCAGCATCTGTTGTTATTAGAGTTCTTGATTGTAGCCATTCTAACTGAGGTGAGGTGGAATCTCAATGTTGTTTTGATTTGCATTTCTTTTATGACTAGAGAGTAGAGATTTTGTTCATATGTCTATTGGCCATTCTTCTTTCTTTTTTTTTTTAAATGAAGACCTTTTTTTTTATTGTGAAAATACCATACGGAGGGGTTACAATTACATGGGCAAGATAATGAGTACATTTCTTATCAAGCATTGTTACCTCCTCCTATGTTTCCCCTTCCTTTCCCTTCCCATAACCCAGTCCCCCTACCCGATCCCCTCCCACCGGACCAAAGTTGTAAAGTTCGTTTTTTGACATAATGACTTGTACATCTCATTGTTAAAATGGGTTCACATTCAGAGAACTTTCTCTTTTAGTCTTTATCCCACTTATTTATCGTACAGTTGTTTCTTTGAGGACTTGTTGTTGGGGGATTTAATTTTTTGAGTTTCAAGTATCTTTTAGATATGAGACCCTTACCCATTGTATGGCTAGTGAATGTTTTCTCCCAATCTGTGGGCTTTCTATTGACCTTGCTAGTTACAGCTAGCATTATACTTAATGGCAAAAATAAAGCCATTTCCTCTAAACTGAGGAATGGGACAGGATGTCCACTCTCTCTACTTCTCTTCCATTTAGTATTAGAATGCCTAGGTACAGCAATAAGACAAGATGTAAATATAAAGGGGATCCAAATAAGGAAAGCTGGAGTAAAATTCTCCCTCTTTGCAGATGACATTATCTTGTATTTAAAGAATCCTATGGACTCCACTCCCAAATTATTCAATCTGATTCAAAACTATGTACCAGGGTATAAAATTGACCCTCAAAAAACAATGGCTTTTCTGTATGCCAACATTGAGAAGAGTGTGGCTGAAATCTGGAAAGCAACTCCATTCATAATAGCCCCACAAAAAATAATACCTAGGAATCAACTAAAGAAGGGAAGGACCTCTACAATGAAAACTTTAAAAACATGAAAAAGAAAATCAAAGGAGAACTTAGGAAGAGGAAAAACCTCCCATGCTCCTGGATTGGAAGGATCGACATAATGAAAATGGCAATACTTCCCAAGGCTATCAACAAATTCAAGGTTATACCTATCAATATTCCAATCTCATTCTTCAATGAAATAGAAACAATCCAAAAATGCATACGAAACAATAAAAGACTCCTAAATAGCAAAAACGAGTCTTAACAGAAAGAATAGTGCTGGAGAAATATCAATACCAAATTGCACACTCTACTACAAAGGCATAGTAGTCAAAACAGCTTGGTACTGGCAAAAGAACAGATCTCAGAACCAATTGAATAGAATTGAAAACCCAGAAAGGAACCTACAGACCTATAGCCATCTAATCTTTGATAAGGGAGCTAAAAAAATAGAATGGAAGAAAGACAGACTCTTCAGTAAATGATCCTGGCAAAATTGGTTAATCACCTGTAGAAAACTAAAACTAGATCTGTATACATCACCCTGCACCAGAATCAAATACCTTGGGCTCAAATCAGACTCCCTGAAAACATTACAGGAAGGAATAGGAGAAACCCTAGGTCTTCTTGACATAGGCCAAATTTTTCTTAATAGAGACCCAAAAACACAACAAATCAAAGAATGCTTGGACAAATGGGATTAAATCATTTTATATGGTCATATGCACATGGCTTTTGGCCTTTTCTGCTTCTCCTAGACATATACTAGTTATTGCAAATAAGGGAAACCATGAGACCTATGTTTCCTTGGGCCTGACTTACTTCACTTAATATAATTTTTCATGTCTTTCCATTTCCTAACAAATGTCATTCCTTCTGATGGAGGCATAGAATTCCCTTGTATACATATATCATATTGATTCATTTATCTACTGAGATGAATGTGGATTGGTTCTATTTCTTAGCTATGGTAAATAATACTGTGATAAACATAGTAGTGCTGGTAGTTTTAGTATGGATTTGTTTGTGATCACTTGGATAAATGCCAAAAAGTGGGATTTATGGTAAATAATACTGCGATAAACATAGTAGTGCTAGTAGATTTAGTATGGATTTGTTTGTGATCATTTGGGTAAATGCCAAAAAGTGGGATTGCTGGGTCATAGGGGAGCTCTATGTGCAGTCTTTTGAGGAACCTCCATACTACTTTCCAAGGTGGTTAAACACATTAACACTCCCACCAACAATGCAGTAAGGTTCCCTTCTGGCCACATTCCATTCAGCATCTGTTGTTATTAGATTTCTTAATTATAATCCTTCTAACTGGGGTGAGGTGCAATCTCAATGTTGATTTTATTTACCTTTCTTTTATGGCTAGAGAAGTTGAGCATTTCTTCATGTGTCTATTGGCCTTTCTTGTTTCCTCTTCAGAGAAGTTTCTCTTTATGTGTTTAGCCCACTTTTTTATCAGGCAGTTGTTTCTTTGAGGATTTGTAGTTGGTGGATTTACTTTTTTGGGTTCTAAGTATATTTTAGATATGAGCCCCTTGTTTGTTGTATGTCTAGTGAAGACCTTTTCCCAGTCCGTGGGCTTTCTACTGATATTGCGAGCTATGTCCTTTGCCATGCAGAGGCTCGGAAGTTTCATGAAATCCCATTTGTCCTAACTTTCTTTGATTTGTTGTGTTTCTTAGTCTTTATTAAGAAAATTTAGGCCTGTGTCCAGGAGCCCTAGATTTTCTCTTATTCCTTCTTGTAATATTTTCAGGGTGTCTGATTTGACTTTGAGACAAAGATGACCACTCTTTCCACTTCTCTTCCATTTAGTGTTAGAATGCCTAGTAGAGCAATAAGACAAAATGCAAACATAAATAGGGAAAGATGAAGTAAAGCTCTCCCTCTTTGTAGATAGCATGATCTTGTATTTAAAGAATCCCATGGACTCCACTTCCAAATTACTCAAGGTGATTTGAAACTTTGGCAAAGTAGCAGAGTATAAAATTAACCCTCAAAAACCAATGGCTTTTCTGGATGCCAATAATGAGGAGAGTGTGGCTGAAATCAGGAAAGCAACTCCTGTTTTGTAATAGCCCCACAAAAAAGAAAGCCAGATAATCCTCTGAAGAAGTCCAACTTCCATATAATGACCCTATGTTAGCCAGGTGCAGAGTTCATGGGAGAAAGAAATGCTTGCTCATCCCCAGCTTTCTACATCCCTCCTAGCACAGGCACCAGACATGGAAGCAAAGAAAACCATTTTGGACATTGAAGTCCTAGGAGACTAAAGTGCAGGAGAATCTGTACTTTAAGGAATCTATTTGGCAGAACCCATCTCAGGATTTTCCATTCATTCCCTGCAGTATGTCACACAACCTGAATTCCCCAATAACTATGAAGTAAATATAGGCCACTTCTGAATGATTATGCAAATTATTGACTTCCAACATGTTGGGTACATCTAAGTTGTTCTTTACACCACTGTTTTTTGAGGGTGTTTATACACAAATTAAAAATAGAAACCTTACAAAGACAAAGAGAGAAAATAAATAAGCATAAATAACACTATGACCAAAGTGATATTTTAGTGACAATATTACCCCTAGTACTACTTCCATTGATTATTTCTCCTTCCTCATCTGGAAAGGAAGCTAATTTCTTGAAAGTATAGCACATATGCTGGATCTACTGACACAGCTAAATGGGAAATGAAGGTTCTAGGACATATGAAGTACAACAGATGGCCTGCCAGACCCAATCAAGCCTGTTCCTGCCTAAAATAAAGTGAGTCACAACCCCTCAAACTCCGTTTGTTTGAACAAGATTCAGTAACACATAATACACTTTCTAAGGTATTTCAATGCCCCATTACTCTAGAAAATTAAACATTTAATCAAGAGGGAACAAAGATGATTTGATAAGTCACATGGACATACACATGAATACAACCCAAATATTCAAACTAGATGTTTCTAAATCCTATTTTAATATTAAAACATACCAGAAGTACTTATTCCACATTACTTGTAGTGTGAGGAATATAAGACTCTCTTTGGAGGAGGAAAACAAAATATAGCAGTGATGAAAGAAAGGAGTGATGAAAGGGAAAAGAAAAAAGAGAAAAATAACCCTAAAAAAAGAAAGAGAAAAATAAGACAAATAAATTTGAATAGGTCTTTTATTGGTCTCATTTTCTCCATAACACATTGCACTGAGCTTATTAAAGTGTCAGAGTAATTCCTACAAATGTAAATAGCCTATACATGTGTGCATTAGTATTAATAAATCATATTATCATTGCAATGGATTTAAAATAAGTATTTCATGCATCTTCCATATTTTTTCAACATTTAACAGTGCAAGAAAATTTCAGTGTCTAAAAGGATATTTCACATTCTAAATATATTTAAGTCTTCTCACAACACATATTTATCGGATTTGTTTTTGCCAAGAACTGTTCTATGAAATGAGTGTACAACCAAGAGCAAATCTATTATTTTAAAAATATATCTCTATAATATGGGATTAAGAAGCCATCCTAAAGAGATAACTTTCCATCAGTTTTTTAAAATGAGTATGATGCCATTAAGACCAAAGTCAGTGAGAAAGTGATGAATGTGGCCAGAAAGGAATCTGGAAAAAATAAATATTCAAGACAGAGACAGGACAGAACACTTAAGTACACTCATACATACAAAATTCTTATGTCATGCTCACATTATGGCATTCATATTATGGCATTAGGCATTCAGAGGTGAAGCAACTCCATCAGATTTATGTAGCCAGCTGGTTTCAGAGCAGTGCTTGCTACAGCATTGAGTCATCAGTCATCAATTCCACCACATGAACTGGGATTTTCAAGAGATTCCCATTGCTCACTTTCCGGTTCCTTTAAAGAACATACTGAGTAGCCAGGAGTTTATTCAATTTTCCTTTTTATATTTCTACACGCTCTTTCTTTTTTGCATTATGTACTTTTATTGTCTTTAAGTATTTTTAAAAAGGAGTTGCTACTGGACAAAGTTTTATAAATACAATACATCTTGATCAATGTTACCTCTTTCAACACTCTCATGTTTTCCTCCTCTACCCACCCCTTCCCTCAGGCTTCTTAATTTTGTAGAATCTACATTGAATTCTTAACTGCATTCTCTCCTTCTTTTCTTTTGTTCTAACCCTTCCCCATATTTAATTACTATTCCTGTAAAGGACATTTTCTTTCAAAACCAATGTGTATGTGGAATGCTGTAGCAAGCAACGCTCTGGTGTGTGTGTGTGTGTGTGTGTGTGTGTGTGTGTGTGTGTGTGTGTGTAAAAACTGCAAAATATACCACCAGTAGACACGTTTGCATTCTTTCTTTGCAACTGTGGTGAATCACAATGTTACATTTAATTTGTTAGTTATAAGGGTTCCCTTTCTGCTAGTGTTTCCTAACCACCTTCTCAGTGGATTACATTTTGCCCAAATCTACAATTTCTTTAAGACTCAGCTGGACTCCAAAGAGAGAAGCAGATAGTCAACTTGTGACAAAATCTATTGCTCCCAGGAAGCCATTCTCTTTAGACATTTACAGACAATTGGATGTATAGACAAAGATATCAGACTATGTTAAAGGTTATTTCTTATAAGAAAAA
The DNA here is from genome assembly GCF_000151885.1 of Dipodomys ordii. Classification (NCBI taxonomy): domain Eukaryota; kingdom Metazoa; phylum Chordata; class Mammalia; order Rodentia; family Heteromyidae; genus Dipodomys; species Dipodomys ordii. The sequence continues at coordinate 6,577,166 of NW_012267289.1, read as the reverse complement.
AATATTCCTCTGTGATTCGTACACCTGCCTGGCCAAACAAATTTCTATTCAAAATCCAACAAAATGAATTTAGAGCACTTGGAAGAAAGCCTTTGAATGCTGTTCAGTTAATTTCCCAAGATAATAGCAAGCATTTTATTATGTTTGTTTGGTCCTTACCACAAAATCCCCCACAAAGCTTGTTTTTATTTTTAGCAAATTTTTATAGAAAAGATGGTTAAATGAAAAGTTACTGGCTTGTTTCGCTGCAAGGAAAAGAAAGGAATGCAGACTTTTAATTTTCTTTGATGAATACAAAAGTATTTCAAAGTATGAAATACTTCAAAGTATAATAGAAAGGAAATGAACAGAGGCCTTAAACTGCTGTCTCTTTTTGTGTTGACATATCCACAATGGAACATGGCATTCAGTATATCTTACAATTGTGAAACAGAAGAATACAGTAGTAATGAACAGTGCTTAACACAGGCTGTCTCATTTTTCAAGACATAAATGTCCTGTAGAATGAGTGTAAAGAAATGAGATTTCAGAAAAAAAAGACAGAAGGGAAAATCTGGGCACAAACTATGACCCATCCAAGTATCTATAGCTTTAAGGCAGACAGAAAACAAACCAAACAGTACAAAACTATAGCAAATTGGTTGACAAGAAACCTGTTTCAAGAGAAAAGATTTGAACAAGCTCTGCATTAATGACTATTTGGATAGTGATTATGTGTACCAAATTATAAAATGAACAAAAGTTGAAAATAATAAATATTCCATAATAATGGAGACCTAGGAGATGAATGATATCTTTAGAAATGCTGACTCACTAAGTGGCTTTTCCAAGGTGGTGTTATATGTTTTTATATCTTCATTAACTAAAAATATATTATATAACATCATTTTAATTTATATTATTATATACTATGGATAAATATATAATATATTTTAAATATAATTAAGAGTAAATATTAAATAAATACCTGTATATATAATATAATAAAATATATATTAACATAAATCTCAAAAAGCCCAAGTATGTTTGTGTCCTCCTTATATATGTAAATCAGCTTTATATTATATCGCCTGCAAAACCTTTAGTGTTTCCATGAGCTCAAGCAATTCCCTTCTATGACTCATCAGGGTTCTTTCCTCATGGATGGTAACCAGCAATTGTTGGCTTGATGAAAAAAGAATAGTAGATTGGGGATTGTTTATGCAGCAGTCACTTTCAAATGAGCTCCCTATGACAGTACGAACTTGACTAACCAGTGGAACTGTAGCAGGGTTGATATGTACTACTGTGCTAGGTGGGGATGTGAGATAACTGGGACGGGCTCTTGGATCATGCACAAGGCCCTCCCTATTCTTGTCTGGCAAATCTCACCCCCAGACTTGCCTCAAACCCCCTGCATAGCCAATGCTATTCTTACCAATGTAATCCTGTTAAAATAACTTTTACAGAGGAGGAAAAAGGATAACTAATTGGGAGGTGGGTCTGCCATTAAAACAAAAAAGGGGGAATCTGTGGGACACGTGGGCAGCAAAGATGGCGATGAGAGGGAGTTGAGTGGGTAGAGCCCAATTTGCTTTATGTTCAATGCATAACCAGCTCGTGGAAGCTTAGGTGCATGACAGGGTGTGACCTTGACAGTGATTGGTTCCTCTTCCTCCCCTGCCATGCCACCCACTCTTTTTTGCTTTAAAAAAGGCTTACTCTGTGTTAATAAGTGAGTTCCTGCTTGACTTGACTCCCTGCCACACTTACCTTTCCTTGGACCCTGTCTGTCTTTTGTGGGATGGAAGAAGACCTGACATCTGGTGCCCAACGGTGGGGCACAAAAGGAAAAGATACCATCGGAGGCTAAGTGGTCTCTCAGGGTAAGTGAAACCCTTAGGATGGGTAATGTTATGTTACAGAGGGAGCAGGAGGAGGCAACATTAGGCCTAGAAGGAGTAAAGGAGGACTTGGGAAACGAGAAGGAAAGGAATGGGTCAAATTTGACTGAGAGTGCACTGAAACATGCACAGTGGAAGTTAAAATGAGGGTGAAGTTTACCCCCTCTGACTCGGGTACCCCTGACGGTCCTAGGCCCCCTCCCTATTCCCCCAATTGCGGGGGAGGCACGGTGCCCTATGTGATCTGCGCTAGGGACCTGCAAGACCTGGACCCCTACCAACCTTCCTTCGAGGGCTGGGGAAGTAACCTACTAGGAGGCCTGCCCTTTAAGGGAAGTGCTACCAGGGAGCCCGGACCCTAAGCCACAGGATTTGCTTCCCCAAGTGTATCCAGTCAATCTGGCACCAGGAGCTAACAGGCCCTTGGAATGGTATCCATGGGAAGCTAAGGATCTTAAAGAGCTCCACAAGGCGGTGGCGGAGAATGGCCCAAACTCTCCTTAGGCCCAGACCCTATTACAGGACATTGCTTATCACCTGTGTGTCCCTAAGGACTGGCTGGATGTGGCCAAAGCCATCCTCACCAGTTCTCAGTTTATTAAATGGTGTGCTTTCTTTAAGGAGGAATGCAGAGTGCAAGTGGAGAATAACCGGCATGCTCAACCTGCGATACCCATTACTTATGCCATGTTAACAAGAATGGGGGAAGGGTACTCCACTGGCATCCAACAGGCCATACTTACCTTTCCTTGAACCCCGTCTGTCTTTCGTGGGGTGGACAAAAACCTGACAAAAATGTACTTGGAGGTTAAAATGTACTTGGAGGTTAAAATGTACTTGGAAGTTAGAAAGAATCAAATACAGTGAAAACAGGTTTGATGTTATTATTCGTGGAGGGGAAAAGAAAAAACAAATTGTTCAAATAGGGATACAGGTGGACCCATTGCAACAATGAGTTGTACAAGACATTATGTGGAAAAACGAACTCTACAACTTTGAGGGGGGTGGGAGGGAGATGAGAAGGGGACAAAAGGAGGAGGCAGCAATGCTTGATAAGAAATGTACTCATTATCTTGGCCATGTAATTGTAACCCTTCTGTACAGTATTGTCACAATAAAAAAGAAAGGAAAGAAAGAAAAAGACAGAGAGAGAAGAGAGACAAAGAAAGGAAGGAAGGAAGGAAGGAAGGAAGGAAGGAAGGAAGGAAGGAAGGAAGGAAGGAAGGAAGGAAAGAAGTATCCTTCAGAATTTTGAAAAGATAATTAAAATTTCCCTCAACAAAGTTGACTTGATTGTATACTGCTCTAAGTCATCCATAATAACTGCCATTTGGCTTCTATAATCTTCCTTCATCTTGGATTATTGTTGCCAGAAAAAGTATATTAATCAAGATGCATTATATTCATAAATTCATATGTTGAATTGTAATCCCTTTGTACAACTATTTAAACACAATAAAAACATAATTTTAAAAGGTACACCAGAAAAAGAAATGACCACATTAAATCGCTTACTTATTCAGAACTCCAAATAAATATCAGAAGCAGTTTGGCTAATTCACATGGTGCCTGACTGTTTAAGATACCACTTTACCAATTTCTCCTTTAATCATGTCCCAGTATTCCTCTGTATGAACTAAGTAATTTCCCTAAGAGTCCTCAGGTAAAGAAATATCCTTCTCTAATTTCACATGGAAGAGTTAACATGTGCTGACAGCCTGAGAAAATCATGCACTGAAAAGCAGGAGTGTATTTTGATGCAATTTTGAACTCATAAATGTACAGATGTCTGATTTGTCCTAGTGTCTTAGAAAAGTCTTGCTTTAAGTACCAGTAAACACAATATATAGTGGACATTCAGTTCCCCAGTAAATGCAGAACTTATCTTTATAATGCCAAGGTCAAGAGTTAAAAATATCTGGGGAACCTGAACCATACCTGTCATTTCTTGTCACTGTTACTGTGGGTTTATGTCTCCTGTAACATGCACAAGAAAATCCTGAGAAAATACCCTGAATATAAATCACAGAGATGGAACTTTTTAAAATCATAACTGAATGGGCTGTCGTTCTTGTTTTCATTTTTGTTTGGATTCCTCTGTGGTTCACAGCATTGCTTTTGGACAGTTTGAAAAGGTCATTACAGATGAGTACATGCATAGGAGGGTTGTTCTCTTTTGTTTTAGCAATTCAAACATTTCATCTGATTTTCTTTTTAATATATTTTTACTGTAAAGATATTGTACAGAAGGGTTACAGTTACATGAGCAAGGTAATGGGTACATTTCCTATCAAGCTTTATTACCTCCTCCTTTGTTTTTCTCCTACCTTCCCTTCCCTCCTCACTTCTCCAACTCCTCTCTCCTCCCTGCCCCCACAAAGTTGTAAAGTTCATTTTCAATATAATGTCTTGTACATCTCATTGTTTTCTTCTTGAAGTTTTTTTTCCAATTTCTATGATGAACACATATTTAGTTGGAAAATGGGAACATATATTATAATTAATATTTCTATTACAGGAAGAATGTGTAGGAGAGTCAGTGAAAAGGGAAGATCATAGGAGAGATATGGAGTGTGAAGAGGTAAAATATCATTACAAACACACAATCTAATGAAACTTTCTAAACATGTTTTCAAGAGGATAAACACAAAAGGGATGAGATTACGGTAGACTAGATGAATTTGTTAAAGGTACACTGCATGCACATTTGAAAGAGCCATGACGAAATTCTCTCATAGCACAAACACACAATAGCTCAAAGAATTTAAAACCCTAAAAAATTAATCATTGATCTTTTGCAGATCGATCATAAACATAGATAGGCTATCTATATTTAGGGCTAGGTTGTATTGTCCAAAATATATGATAAAAACATGTAAGTGGCAAGAAGAAAGAAAATGAATTCATATTTATAAGCAATTCAAGGAGACTACTTCCAGTGTGAAGACCATAACTGGGAAGCAATCACATAAACATGGTGATAGTGTGTAAAACTCCCTTAAAAATACAAAAAGATCAGAATGTCATGTTCATATATATATATAGTCACTATAAATGTCAAGCTAATGTAGGATATTGATGAGCAGAGAAGGATTTATGTGTTAGAAAGAGGAGAATAAAAGAAGTTGGATTTGACCAGTACATGTTATTTCTATATGTGAAGATCATGTTGGTCACTATTAATTGATACAAATAATACATGTCATTTTAAAATAAAGTTAGCCTACATAATCCAGATTACATTGGTATACCATTTTCCATGTCTCTCTGGTACTTTTTTTTTTGGCCTTACTTCTTTCAGGGGTCATCTACTCTCACCAAAAAACAAGTTTCAACAAAGCATCACAACCTGTTTTGTTTAGGTTTTCAAATGGTTCATATTTTGTAGTTAAATTTCCTCTGTTATAAAATATTTAGTGGAGGCCCAATATTGTGTGACAGTGAAGACTGAGTCAGTGCAAGAATACCTGCAGTACTTGTCAATGACACCATTGGGATGATATATAAACAAAGCTGAAATCACTTGCTTGAGGTCCTGTTGAGTCAGAAGGAACAGTGATTTAAAAAAAAATCTGGATAAAAATGCAAGTTAGCCTTGACAGTCTTATACAAAAGACACTTAAGAAAGGTAGATATAGGATTTGAGTTACACCTTTAGCAGATCTTGAGACTGGACTCAATGCCAGTCATTGTGTTGACAATTATCACTTTTTAAAAGGGTGGAAATGCAAAAAAAAAAAAAAAGAAAGAAAGAAAGGAAAGACAGCCCTATAGGAGGAGTTACCCTGAAGGGTACCATCGTGGCCTAAAACAGTGTGATTCTGCTAGGGTAATGAAAGTGTGTTCAGCACAGAGACCTCGGAATTTTTCCATTAGAGAGCTATAGGAGAAGTTTAATTTATGCACCAACCACTGAGAGTGATTATTCCCTAGGGGAATAATTTCTTGGTACTTCTGGGTCGGGAAGCAAGGAAAGCCACATTCACAGATGCCCCTCAGGCAAGGAGATGCAGAAACTAGCAGCTGGAAATTGGAACACCAGGCAATGAAATGATTTGGAGAAAGTGGTAACTCCTGCTGCCATATAGTGGTAGATGGACGCCAACTCCCACTGGTTCTCAAGGACAGATTGTGAGAATCTCTAGAACTCTCCACTGGGTGACTATACTTAGGGAACTTGACATCAGCTTGTGGGGAAGTATTTGCCCCACAGAAGTCAGCAAGCCTTACAGATCATCTTTATTTTTCTTTCTCTTTTTGAAGCTGGTTGTTAAACACCCTTGACACACTGTATACAGTAATGTTCATTTAATTACTACAAGAGATAAAAACTGTAAATGTCCATTTTCTGTTCCCAAAACACAGATCTGCAGATTGGGTGAATATTTTGTTTTCTGTCAAATGCTGTTAGGAGATTTATAATATTATTCACTCTCTATAAAAATTTATCTATATATCTCTTTGTTGCTTTGTATGTCCCTCCCCCACAGTATAACCCCTGCTTTCACTATATTTGATGTCAGTATAACTTGTGGAGGAGATGGGGAAAAACCAGTTGTTTAAGGATACAGGTGGACCTGTTGCAACAATGAGAAGTACAAGCTGTCATGTCCAAAACGAGCTTTACAACGTCGGTGCGGGGGACGGGGGGGGGGGGGGGGGGGGGAAGGAGAAGGATTAGGATTGGGGGGGAGGGGGGAGGCTGGGAAGGGATGTGAAGGGTAAACAAAGGAGGAGGCTGCAATGCTTGATAAGAAATGTACGCATTATCCTGCCCATGTAATTGTAACTCCTCTGTACAGCATGTTCACAAATAAAATAAAATTTAAAAAAATATATAAAAAAATTTATCTATACATGCTCAGAGCCTAAAATTCTTTTGGGAAACATACCAAAAGCATACATGTCTATCTCATCATGCACCAAGTCTTATACAGCCAACAGGTTGAATGGTCTCCACTCCTGTGAAGTATATGGAACCCAAGAGTTTCAAGGTAATGGATGACTCCAACCAAATTTCAAAAGAATGTCTAGCAATGTTTAGCAGGGTCTGGATCCCTAGGGACAGCTTCTGAGGGCAATGAGTAAAACTTTGAGAGTAAAACCCTAGCTGCTATTAAGATCCTGTAGCAATGCACCAAAATGGCTAGTGAACTTAAATAGAATTAATGTTTCAAATGTGTTTCTTTCCCTTTGGCCTCTACTTAGATAACACATTTCAAAATATAATAAACTCATATATCTCAGCCAGAAGGTTAAAAAATAATCATATTGTAGTAAAATAATAAAACTCTGGATGGTGGTAGCAAGAAGACACATTTGATATTTGATCACAGGAGATATAATTAAGTCAGTGACATCTGTGAAGTGGAAGAGACTTTCACAGTTTACATTTAACTGAGAAGCTGTTCTCTTCTTGCCAAAATTGAGTAGTTATAAAATCCTTCCTACCATGAAGCTAAGCAGGAGTCAAGTCCTAGTCTCAGATGGGAAGAATGAGGCACAAGTCCAAAAGCCAATAACTAATAGGCATCACCCTTTAGATGAGAGCAAGTCTGCTTAGAAATATAAATAATGGAAACCAGTAGAACATAAGGTGACATGGTGTATCCCCTGTTATTAATAGTAAGAACCTAGATAGAAGAAAATGCCCCCCAAAAGTGTTGGATATAATTACTAGCATTTGAGAAATGTAGTCTCAAGGACTCTACTTGGAGAGATATGAATGGCTACAGCAAGAGGACTCAAACCTTAAACAACAAACAGAAATAAAGAAAAAATTAAAAGAACTGTGAATGGGACTATATGGTGAAAAGGGGCTTCCCTAATTCTTAAAGTTCAAGAAATTACTCCTCCAAGTTCATCTTGTATATCAGTGACATTTTGGTGGACAATTTACATTGTGTGGTGCACAGTTATTATTAAAATTCTTCCTTTTAAATTATTCTTAGTTGTAAAAGGACCCTTCATTTTAATATGTCCATTTATGTGCACAATGTATTTTGATCTGTCACCACTCCATTATTCACCTCTTTTCGCTTTCAAACTAGTCTCATCAAGGTTTTTCTTTCTTTTTTAATCTATTTTTTTCTGAATGCACATAAAGCATTTTGGTGTTATTTTCTGTCTTTCTACATCTCCATTGATAGGTCCCACTGGTACCTATACTCAGGACAAATTTAAGTTTTCTAATATTCATTTTTGTTGAAGTACATGTTAATTCTAATACAGTATGGAGTTTCCTCAAATTCAATGAATAGAATCGAATTAGCCTATGATTTTCAGCATTACTTCTCTGTTTCTTACAAGAACAGCGACTATCCAATTGTTTTATTTTTTAAATAAATGATCAGACTTTGGGCATTGTAGGACATATGTAGGTCACTTTTCTACATACTAGTTTCATTTTTTAATGAAAAATGGGCATTCTGTGCATGCTGACCGTACAAAAAAAATTGAGTAGTTATAAAATCCTTCCTACTATGAAGCTTAGCAGGAGGCAAGTCCTAGCCTCAGATGGGAGGAATGAGGCACAAGACCAAAAGCCAATAACTAACAGATATCACTCTTTAGATGAGAGCAAGTCTGCTTAGAAATATAAATAATGGAAACCATTAGAACGTAAGGTGACATGGTATATCCCCTGTTACTAATAGTAAGAACCTGAATAGAAGAAAATGGCCCCCAAAAGTGTGGAATATAATTACTAGCATTTGAGAAATGGAGTCTCAAGGACTCTACTTGCAGAGGTATGAATGGATCAAAAAGAAGGTTACCAACATGATTAGTTCCATGTCCAGGAAAACATACAGGGTTTTGTCAGACATAGTCCAAAATGGCATTTAAGTGCACATTACAAATAGTATAGTCAACTTTCAGTAAAAATTCAATTATTATTTTTTATTGTGAAAATACTGTACAGAGGGGTTACAATTACATGGGCAAGGTAATGAGTGCATTTCTTATCAAGCATTGTTGCCTCCTCCTTTGTTTCCCTTTCCCAAAAAATTCAATTTTTATGTAATAAAATGTAACTGCAACCAATACTTCTTTTGTTATCCCCCAAATGTTGTGATCAGTTCTTTTACCTAAGTTTTTTATCAATGAAAACTTAGTTTTTAAAAATACTATTTTAAAATTGGATTTTAATTTCAAATATATTAATAACAAACAAAAATTATCCTACACATGTTTAAAGAAACATTTGAACTCTGTAGTTCATCCTCTTTACCCAAAAATACAATGGTTAACAAATTGATTGTAAACATTCCATTGCACATTGCTCTCAATGCAGAGTTATCAATATACATACTTCAGTTATGTCAAAAAATACTTTGGGTAAGAAATTGAGATTAATACAGCCTATTAAAGACTTTACAGACCAAAGCACCAGAGCAACTTCCAAAATATATAGTCCAATAAGCACAGGCTAGGCAGTTTGCTTGCTAATCACAAAATCGAATTGGTTCCTAAATACCAGAAAATATGTCAGTCCTCAGGACTGTTTCTTAGGAAATCAGTTATTAAGTTTGTGAAGTGGTAAACAACTCCTTGTTCTGCTAAAGTGACTAACCTTTATTCTTTATAGATCCATCTCTAGGCATTAAAGATAAATAAATTTCAAAAAGAAAAACTACCATCCTGCTGAATGTAAGTGTTCACATTTAATTCTAACCAAGCTTCAATGGTAAAGATGAAAATAGCGATTTATTGTTGGCATCTGAGTAAACCAGTGCACATTTTTTTTAAAAAGGCAGCAATTTCCTCCTTTATCTGTGAACATCTTGTCTTATTTCCTTCCAATTACATTTTTTCTTCCATGAAGAGCAAATATGTCATTTCTAGCATTCTCCTGCTGGTGGCCTTCTGGAAGATGATTGAATTACCCAATCTTTGGAAGAAACAAGCTGTTTTATGTCTTGATTGCCGTGGATTTTTTAGATTCCCTTCCTTGTGTGTCTTTCTTAGGTTATTACAGACTTTAGCTACTTCACTTAGTAACATTCTCCTAAAGGAAATTAAGGAATGAAAACTGGCCACATGCGTTTCTCCCAGGCATAAAATCACTATGATGAGCGTTTCCTACAACTGATTGAAAAACGAAAATTGTGAGAAACAAATGCAGTGTTGTTTTTTTTTCTCCAAATGAATCAAGAGACTATCTGCATCAAATCCATCTAGTATGTGCTAAACCACAGACTTAACAATTCTGACTACTGACTTGTTCACTCAGGAACTGTACAGGAAATCTTCATGCATTCATTTTCTATGACTAAGTAAAAATTACCACAAATGTTGAGACTTAATACAAAACATTTTATTATCTAATTTGGAGATGAAATGCTGGACACATATATCTGGATGCTTTGCTTAGGGTCTCATGATGTTGAAAAAAGGATATGATCGAAGGTATCCAAATTCAGAGTTCCTTTCACGCTTGTGTGATTGTCAGAGAAATTCTGATTCTTTTACTTCTAGATTTAGGACTAAAAAGTTCCTGCTTATTACTAGCTGTTATCCAAAGATTTCCCTTAGTTTCTAGAAGATGTTTATAGTTCCCTTCCATTATGCCCTCTCTGAATATTCAATATGCTCTTTGCTTCTCCCAGGCCAGGACAAAGACCTACCCCCCTCATCAGTTAGCTAAGATAGACTCTCAATTATTACTTTATAATTTGATGTACAATTCAAAAGCTGGCTCCTAAGATTTCACACAGATTCCCAGTACCAATAAATATGAGATCGTAGTTACCTGGTTGCTGTTTTTTGTGACACAATTGACCTGACAAGTATGAGATTTTCCAGGTGGACCTAATATAAACCATATAAATCCTACTATAACAAAACATTTTTTGTGTCTGAGGGCAGTGTATAAAGTAAAGGCATTTGGGAGCTAAATACAGATACAGTGGGCCAGGAGAAGTGATGAGAGGAACTTGTAGGGGCAAAGACAAGTCAAAATTCACACTCAGCACAAAAGTATTACTTCAATAGAATAAATACCAGAGTCTCTGTGATAGCCAACACGGTCTTGCACAGGGGTTATTTCCCAGAGTCTCCAAACAATATCCTAGCTGCATGAAAATTTTGATTTTTTTAGCCTTCTAGGAATTATTGGTAGTCATCTTTCAATTCTGCAAACCACAGTTTCAGTATCAAATTTTTCAGCATTTTTAGATAACTTCTATACTCACAAATATAAGAACAATACTTAGAATGAGGAGATTCATATAAGCTCACACATGGAGAAAAGCTGACAGTGATTTTATAGGGACCAGTGGCTTGCATAACTTGAGGCCAGAAAACCTGATATACATAGGCTTTGTAAAATTATACCTGAGACACAATTTAGCAGCATCCATGAGGAAGTATTGAGTTCTTCCTGAGAAGTAGCTGTGGTGCACATTTTTGTGTAACATCTAAGTTTCACAATAAGCCTGTGGGTTATTTTTACTTTATCTATACTTCACTAATAATAAAGTTGAGATTCAGGAAAGATCGAAAATATGCCCAGGGTCAAAAACCACCTCAATGTATCATACATTTTAAAATACATACACGCACAAACACATGTGGTAAGCAAAGCCAACTAGCAAATATTTAGAGTGTCAACAATGTCCTTGTCTGTGGAGTTATAAGAGACTCAAGCAAGGCCCCGCCTCTTCAAATTCTAGCTAATAAAGGCTGTATCCCTGCTTCCTCTACCTAAAGTAAACTATGATTTTGATATTGTTCCCCTCAAGCCAAATGGTTCTTTCATTAACAAAAATAAATCTCTGAATCCAGGTCTACCAATCCAATTTGACCTCTGTCAATATGTCCTCAAAATCCTGTACATTATTCAATATGAACATATCAACTTTATTAGAGATAACTTCTCTTCCCAATTTTGCTATTTTCATGCCAGTTTGTGGGAGGAAAATTACTGTTCCCTTAGAGGTGTCAGTTCTTTCATGTTCGGAATCTGAAAATGTGACATATTAACTGCTGCGGAGAAAGTAAGGTGGAAGATAGCAATAAGATTGTTCATTTGTTGATTTTACTATAAGGAAATTACCCTGAAACACCATCTAGAGCAAATAGAATCTCATGGAGTCCTTAAATATGGCAAAGACAGGAGGAAACGTTGTTTGAACCAATCAATGTGAGAAACACTTAGATTAGCTGTTGTGGCTTAACAAATTGGAAATAAAAATTAAATATACCTTTCTATCTCTGAAAGAAGGAGTATCACTGACAAGTTGATTTTAGCCCTGTGGAACCCAGTTGAACTTATGACTTTCAGAATTATAACAGAAATTTGTGTTGTGAAAGATTGTGGTGATCTGTTGGAAAACAATCCATCATTGCCTGCTATTTTTGCATGGCAAAGGACATATCTAACAAGATCAATAGAAATCCCAAGAATTGAGAGAAGACCCTCCCTAGCCATACAACAGACACGGGCCTCATATCTAAATATACTTGGAAATAAAAAAATAAATCCCACAATAACAAATCCTCAAAGAAACATCCACCCCATTAATAAGTGGGCTAAAGACTTAAAGAGAGACTTCTCTGAAGAGGAAACAAGAATTGCCAATAGACAGATGAAGAAATGCTCAACTTCTCTGGCCGTATAAGAAATGCAAATGAAAACAACATTGAGATTCCACCTCACTCCAGTTAGAATGGCTAAAATCAAGAACCCGAATAACAACAGATGCTGGCCAAAAGGGAACCCTACTACATTGTTGGTGGGAGTGTAAATTTGTTCAACCACTCTGGAAAGCAGTAAGGAGGTTCCTCAAAAGACTCCATATGGAGCTCCCCTATGACCCAGCAAATCCCACTTTTGGGTATTTATCCAAATGATCACAAACTAGGCCATACTAAAGCTACCAGCACAACCATGTTTGTTGAAACATTATTTAGATGTCCCTCAGTAGATGAATGAATCAAGAAAATATGTTGTGATGTGTGTGTGTGTGTGTGTGTGTGTGTGTGAATTTTATGCCTCCATCAGAAAAAAATGGCACCATCCCATTTGTTAGGAAATAGAAAGACTTGGAAAAATTTTTATTAATTGAAATAAGCCAGAACCAAAGAATCATAGGTCCAATGGTTTTCCTTATTTGCAATAACTAGTATACATTTAGGATAATCTTACCAGACAAGCAGAAAAGGTCAGAAGCTTTGTATATATGATCATATAAGATGATATAAGTGAAATGAACTCCAAGAAATAGACACAAGAGGTTTTTATTTGTTTTGTTGTTTTAATGCACTATGTGATTCTTTTGCTTCTTTTGTATGTTCTTCCCCCTTTGGCATAACCCCTGTTTTCTCTGTATTTGATTCTGGTGCCCTGTATCTTGTATATACATTTTTGTAATTTGGGGAGGGGAAAGGAAATAACAGAATGATGAAACAAGGATACAGGTTGACCCATTGTAACAATGAGATGTACAAGACACTATGTTGAATAAGAAATTTACAACTTTGGGAGTGTGGAGAAGTTGGGAAGGTGGGGAGGGAAGGGATGGTAGGGAAAAAACAAAGGAGGGGGTAGTAATGCTCAATAAGAAACATACTCATTACCTTACTTATGTAACTGTAACCTTTCTCTACAGTATCTTTACCATAAAAGCAATATTTTAAAATGTCAATTTCTTCAAAATTTTTCATATTTTCTTTTGGAAATTTTTATTCTTATGAAACAGTATACTGGTATTCTATAGAATAACTGAACTCATAGAGCATCTAAACAGACATGTAATTTAAAAAGGGATTTATGATATTGGCTTACATAACCAAAGGTGGGATAGTTCTACACTAGTAGTTTATATAGTTTTATATCTTCATATATTGTATAATAAACAATATCTCTTTCTCATGTTGAGTTCTAAACCAATTGCCAAATGAATTTTACCTAGTAGTCATTCTCATATTGATAGACAATCTCTTCTAGAAGTTCCTGTGTTTTGAGAACAACTTAAATTTTTCCATGTGCTGCTGTATTCTGATGTTGCTGGGTGAAATATTAGGTAGTGGTCTGTGAAATCTAGTTGATCTATGCAGTTGTTTAGATCTGTGGTTTCTCTGTTGAGTTTTTGCGAGTTGATCTATCTAGTGAGGATAGTGGTATGTTAAAGTCCCCAACAATTAATGTCTTTGGATCTATGTGAGATTTGAGGAAAAGTAGTGTTTCTTGGATAAATTTGGGTGCTCTGTTTTTTGATGAATAGATATTTAGTATTGTAATATCCTCTTGAAGGAGAGATTCCTTAATTAGTATGTAGCAACCTTCTTTATCTCTTCTCACTAATTTTAGTTTGAAGTATAGTTTATCTGATATTAGGATTGCAACTCCCGCCTGTTTATGGGGGCCATTTGGTTGGTAGATTTTATTCCAGCCTTTCACTTTCAGAATATGTGTTTGTTTGGTTTTTTTTTGGTAGGCCGTAGAGCTTGAACTCTGGGGCTTAGGCACTGTCTCTGCACTCTTCAGCTCAAGGCGAGCACTCTACTGCTTGAGCCACAGCATCACTTTCGGTTTTCTTGTGTTTTTTATTGGAGATAAGAGTCTCATGGACTTTCCTGCCTAGGCTGGCTTTGAACCGAGATCCTCAGATCTCATCCTCCTGAGTAGCTAGGATTAAGGTGTGAGCTGCTGGCACCTGGCTCAGAATATGTTTTTATGGGTAAGGTGTGACTCTTGAAGGCAGCAGATAGAAGGATCTTGTTTTTTAATCCAATTAGACAATCTATGTCTCTTAATTGGGAGTTAAGTCGATAAATGTTGAGAGTTAGGAATGAGAGGTTTTTGGTAGTTCCTGCCATGTTTCTACCTTTTTTTTTTTTTACCACTCAGACTGCATTCTCTCCCTCTAACCCTTAGCGAAGGAAGGGAAGAAGGATCATCAATGGCAAAAGGCAGTTGCAGTAAAGCAACACCTAGAGCCAGCCTCACGCTCAGGAGAGAACACTACACCTCTTCCTCGTGGTTTGGGGTGCTCTACACGATCAGTGTGATTTCTCTAGTAACGAACTAGAGAAATGATCCCTGAAAGTATAGTCTTGTTATCCACCTTCTTGAGGGCTGCAACAACTGGGTTCTTCCTGTGGTTCTTGGATTCTCAGTTTGGGTGTGGTTTCTTGGCCTTTATTGTGGTCTTGTTGGTTTTCTATGTGTAGGACATCTTTAAGTATCTTTTGTTGGGCTGGTTTGGTGGAGATATATTGTTTCAGTTTTTTTTTTGTTGTTGTTATGGAAGGGTTTTATTTGACCTTCTGTCATGAAGGAGAGTTTAGCTGGATACAGTATTCTTGGTTGATAGTTTTTTGTCTTTAGGGTATGGCATACATCATTCCAGCCTCTTCTTGCTTTAATTGTCTCTGCTGAGAAATCTGAGGTGATTCTAATTGTTTTCCCTTTATAGGTGATTGATCTTTTCTCATTGACAGCTTTAAGGATCCTTTCCTTGGACTGAATTGATCCTGTGCAGATTATAATGTGGTGGTGGGATGTCTTTTCTGGTCTGGTCTATGTGGAATTCTAAAATCTTCTTGTATCTGAATAGACCTATCTTTTTGAACTTAAAAATGCTAGTCACAATTCTCAGTGTCTTCATAATCATTATTTTTAATCTGCATTTAAAAAGTTGAAAATGTTAATGTAATTGTCCTACAATTAAGTAAAGAAAAGATTAAAGACATTGAACTCAATGTGTTAAAGTAGTATGTTGTAGAGGAAAATCTAAATTTACATCTGTGTGAATCTGAAATACAGGCTTGCTTTACAACTTTGCACAGCTAAATTAAAAAAAAATGAGATCAAAGAAAAATAAACCTAAACACAATTAAGTGCATTGCATTCTTATGACCAAATGCATGGCCATTGCTTTATTACAACGTAGTTAAATTAAGTATTTTACACAAACAAATAAATATGAATTAAGTAGCTCAATTTTCAAAGGGTAATTTTTCAATGTAAGTCAAACTAATTCTATAAAATAGCACAAAGGAGAATGAACTAGAAGACAAGTTTAATGTTAGGTTTTCAGATGGAATTGCAATGCAAATGTCAGTGATAGCATTGTGTTCATTTAGACAGATAAAATGCTCTTTCCGCTTATTCCAGTGATTTTGGTACATCTTCCACCCTTCTTAAATGTTTGAAGATTCTTAGAACCTGCACATATGTCTGATACAATGAAAGTTAATACATATTTTTACACAAATGATTCCTCAGGTTTTAAACTCGTTCCGAAGAATTAACTTAGTGTAATTCTAAATTATTGTCATTTTGTGAGAATATTGCTTTGTCTCTGTAGTACCATTTCAATTTAGACCAACCTGCTTCCCTTATGAATCCATCTCACACATGCCTGCACACCCACAGACATGATCACTCACATGTCCAAGAAAGCTTTTATGTGCAATTAACTTTAGTTAAATCCAAAGGGGAAATAAGCCACAGGTCTGAACAGCAGCAATTGCAATTTAACATATACATTAATATATACATGTATAGATAGAGGGAGAAAAAGAGAGTTTTTATTTTTCAACTATCCTAAAATATTGTTTAATAGGTATGGTAGCCAAGAACCAATGCCTCATGCTTATAATCCTAGGTACTCCTAGCTATTAAGAAAGCTGAGATCTGGGGATCAGGGTTTAAAGCTAACCTCAGAAGAAAAAAAAATCCTTGAACTTTTATCTCTAATTAACCACAAAAAAAGGAAGTGGACCTGTGGTTCAATTAGTAAAGTGAAAGCCTTGAGCACAAAAGCTCAGGGACAGTGCTGGGTCCAGAGTTTCAAGTCTCAGGACTTGGGAAAAAAAAGCTAAGATAATCTTACTTCTAAAGATTCAGTTCAATAAAATAGATACTTAAAATATTCCTTCTCTGAGTTTTTTTCATTTTAGCTTCTTTGCTTGTTTCTGAATCTCTCTTTGTCTCTTCTCCTCTCTGTTTCTGTGTCTCTATGCCTCTGTGTCTATCCCTCTTCCTCTCTTTCTGTGTGTCCTTTGTTTTGTTCATCTCTCTCTCTCTCTCTTTTTCTTTTCTTTTATTCCAGGATCATGGGCAGCAAATAAAATTTGCTTTTAGTATGAATATCTGTAGTTCTTAATTCTTGTGTATCTTTTTTTTTGCACTTTTGAGGATTGAACTAAGTAATTGTTCTATTACTTTAGCAAGACTTTTAATCTTGTTTTCTTTAGCTTTTTTTCTCAAATAATGTTTCAAAACTTTGCCCAGTGACATGATCCTCCTACCAATATAAGCATAAACAACCATACTCTGTTCTAACAGTCCATAATTCTAACAGCAAACATTCCTTTAAATAAAAGACTTAGTCTGACATTTGTAAATAAGAGTGGTACTTAGATCAAACATTATATGTATTCATTCATTTATTATGTCATTTAAACCCTACTCTCACTATTCTAAGTTATTGTACTCAATTTTAAAGTTGAAGAAACTGTGTTACAGAGACATTAATGCATTTTTCTAAGCTATATAATGAAGAAATAGTGAAACTCAGATATGAACCAGGAAAAAATATTCCAATTAATTACTATACAGTGATATCACTATAACATAAATATTTTCAGAGATTAGTAGATTTCCAATTCTTCTCTTGTTCTAGTATTAGTATAAAAATATTTGTCATGTTTCTCTAGTTACATAATTTACTTTTTTAAAACACATAACATAAATATAATTCAATATTTTCATTTATTAGTATCTGTTCTATAATGTTTTCTGAAACTTCTTTCACCATTTACCTCATATAATTCACAATACTCATTTTTTCCACAACCTTCTCATTTTATATAATGTCAAGGTAGGTAATGAGTGAGGAGAGCTATTTCCCAGATTAGACAAACTTTCAACCTCCATTGCCTTTGGAATGACAAAATGCAATCAAGCCCCTTACATTGTACTATTACATTGCAATGCTAAGTAGCTTGTAATAAGGTAATATGCTCCTATAAATATGAGGTGAGTAGATGCATGTTTCATTGAATCACTGATGCTGTCTGAACTTAGACAGCTCAGGTCATAGTTAACTACAAACTTCACTTTTATTTTACCTATTTTGAAAATGCTAACATGTTCAGAATATCCATTAGTAATTAAGATGTATTTGGGGCAGTTTAGATAATACCTGTCATAATCAGTCAATACAGTTAGCTAGATACATTCAATAGCATACCTAAAATATACAACGTAAAACAGGACCACCCTGTGAATGTTCAGTAACATATTTTCTCAATCACTATGATGCATTATTAGTGAGTTCATAGCAAACCATTCCCAGTATTAGGAATATAACTCTGTATGGGTTCAAGCAATGTTCTCATTAATCCATTTAATCAGTAATTTTTGAATGTCAGTTTTACCTTAGCATTCATCTACTATGTATAGCCCTTAGGGGTACTTAAAACTGGCAATGGGTGTATAATTGATAGTGAATTAACTATATAAGAAATTCATTTATGAAATGTTAGCAACACTTACCTTCACTTGAAACTTTTATTCCATTCCTGAAATTATTTTTATCATTACTAATAAAGACAACTTAAAAATCTTACATACATTAGAGCACAACATAAACAATGATTATGAACTCACAAATGCAGGAAATGATACTGTACATTTGCAATGCATTCCTGTTCTGTGTCTTTCTACATGTCTTTCTACATGCATACAGAAAAGCAGAGTTTAGAATATGGAATAGTAAGTTATAGTTATCATTACAGCACTAAAGTATAAATAAGTGTAAGTTATAAGTCAATAACTAAAATGGCTTTTTCCCTACACAATTGTAATGGAACCAAGAGGCAAAAGGATCATTATTTACACAGGACAGCCCAACTTTACATAATTGCTTTCTAAACACATCATCCTGAACTTGGTGCCAAAGAAGTTTGGTGCTCAAGTAGGATCTACAACACAAATAAAAGGTTTTATTCTTTTCTGAGACATCACATCATTATGTAAAACAGGAGGGGAATACATAAGGGTATTATATGTAGTGTGATCATTCATTTTTACTGTAAAAAGGAACATGATGTTTAATACAATAGGGACAGAATACAAAAGCAATCCAAAGTAATTCATTTACTAACATATATGGGGTTACAACTTAATTAAGCTATATATTGACCTTATTCACCAAACTGCAAGGCATCAGATCCTTTATGCTCACAATTATTGAGTCCTAACAGCTGTGGTGCTGTTAAAAGCAAGAAAGTAAGAAAGAGCACTAGAAACAGAAGTTAATGGTCTAGGAAATTTGTAAGAAGTAAGAAAGGGAGGAAAGAAAGAATGAATGAAGGAGGGAAGGAAGGAAAAAGGGAGGAAAGAATGAGGGGAGGAAGGAAGGAAGGAAGAAAAAAAAGTAACCTTCAATGTGTAGTGGATGAGAAAATTTCTGCATATTAAGTGAACCCTTCTCTTGTATATAACTTTATCTAATTTGGGGAAGGAAAGGGGAAATCACAAAACGGTGGGACAAAGGGTGAACCAATTCAGTAGTGATATTCACTAGACATTCTGTTGGAAATGAACTTTACAACCTGGGTGGGAGGGGTATCAGGAGGGAGAAAAGTGGGAGAAAATGAGGGAGGGGATAACACTGTTGAAAAAGAAATACATTTTTATCTGACTTATGTAACTGTGACTGCTCTGTAATCACCTTTACAATATTTTTAAGTGCAGAGAATAGTATACCTACACAACAGAAGTTTTCAGCACTTTGAACAGCAGTAATGATTTCTCAATGTCTTTCTATTGCTTGACTACTTTTCTTTACCTTGAATTGCCCAAATAATACCTTAACATTTCTGACCATCTGTGACCTTCTCTTATGAATAAATGATCAAAATCTGAATATTTAAATCATGATTATCCATTGATTTATGTTGCTATTGATCATTTTCTTAGATGTTTATTAATTTTGCCTTTTTCTGTATAGTTTTTCCAAACATAGTATTTAAATAATGTTATCTTTTGCAGTAGTACTCAAAATGAATTCCTAACAAAATGTCAAACTGATAAATAAAAGTTTATTTTATATATTCATAGAATATAGTTAGAATAGACTAAAGATATAAAGTGAAATATAGAATGTGTCAGGAAACAAAAATACAAAAAATAAATACATGGCCAAAGGAACTAAATTAGTAATTCTTAATTGAAGTACAAGGGGTTAAAAGTACATAGGGAAATAGAACAAATACTTAACCATTGAAGAAATGTAAGATGTATAAAATGTGACATTTTAATCTCATCCCTGTTAGAAAGTATATCATCAAGAAAATAAACAACAATAAATGTTTGTGAAGATGCAGGAGAAAAAGTATTGTTAGTCATTTCTGGGGCAGATATAAATTAGTGCTAGCACCATAGAGATCAGTACAGAGGTTCCTCAGAAATTCTAAAAGTAGAACTGTCATATGATTCTTTTATGCCATTCATATATATACATATACAAACACACACACACACACACACACACATGTGAAATTGACAAAGTGAGTATACAATAGAGATAGCTGCATACTTGTTTTTATTGACTCTCTATTCATACTAGCAAAACAAATTAAAGAATGTGGTATACATAACAGTGGAGTATTATGCATCCATAAAGAAAGAAATGTAAAGGAAGACTATACAGATGATCATGTTAAGCAAAATAAACCACATTCAGGGAGAAAAATCTCATTTCCTTCTCATATATGGGATCTTCAATTTTAAAATGACATGTGGGTTGGAGGGGTACCATTTGAGAAAAGAAAAAGAATGAAGAAACATAATGGTAATAGTGGTTAATATAGCCAAAATACATGCAGATTTGAAAATGCTACATCCACTAACATAAATGGTGTTTGTTGATATAATTGTAAAATTCTCACTATGTTTTCAACAGCCAGGTCAAGATAACATCTGGAACTCAGCCTAAGCCTATTATATGCAAAGTACTGTATATTCTTCTCTTAAACCATAACTATAGGTTGAATTCTTTCAATGTCAACAATTTCCTTTTGTTGACTCTTTAGTTCAACTCACTTCCAAAACACTTTCATCTACTCTTTCAAAAGTATTTCTGACAAACTGTTGAGAAGCAAATTATTTCACTGTTCTTAAACTATGAAGGCAAGAGTGTTAAGTTTCTTTGAGGTGTTCAGCTTTGTTTATTAATGGCATGGATGCAATCAAGCAAAGCCAAAAGAAAATTCTTGTCTCAATAGATATATCAAGTTTTAAGCCTATCTTCAGAATGACAATATATTTGGACTGATGGAATCTACTAAAGCAAGATTGTCTTCTCTGAACCTATTTTTATGTTTTTATACACTATAATTTTTGGAGTACAAAAATGAAGACTCCATAAACCATACTTTACTAAGAGAAATGTAACTACTCCAAATGAAATATATCAAAAATATACTTATAGGATAAAGCAATATGTTATATTTCCTGAATAAAATAGAGTAGGTACAATCAAATCCATGTATTAACAATATATATAGCAGGTTATTAAAGTCTAATAATTCCTTTGTGCTACTGTAGCTTCTTTTTTGCTACTGTAGTTTCTAATTCACAAAATGATTCAATATATTCTCAAAAAAAGAATATTAACAATCATAGGAACAAAACTGCATAAAAGCTTCCATTATTTTTATTAAAATTTTGCACTTTGATGGACCAGTTTGCAATATTGTTGGAACATAATTTCAATCTGTAATTTATGCCTTTTCAAAAATTACATAACAAAAGTGAGTACATTAAGCTTTTGTCATTGTTATTATACTGTTCTTATTCATCTGTATTTCTGAAATAATGATCTACCACAGTTTTAAAATTTGAGATGATTGCTTGATTGTTGTAGTCCACCAAGTAAAACAGAATGGATTAAACTGTCAAAAACTTACTTTATCCACTTTTCCCTTCAATCAATCAGTAAGAAATTGTTATGCAGTATTTCTAAAAACTCAATCTGTATTCCGAAGTTATACTGGCAATGAAAGCAGAAAAGTAAATCATTTGTGTACATACTACTACAGTACTTTTACATTATTTAGATTTCTGAAAATTTAAGTAATTTTGTTGCTTTTTATAAATAGAGATAAACACCAGCTTATTCTCTGGCTTCACTAAATTGTTTAAAATATTTAATGTTAAGAGAAGGTTGCTAAATCTGGACACAGTGGTTCATGCCTATGATACCAACTACTCAAGACATAGAGATCAGGAGGATTGAGATTCAGGGCTGTCTAGGTAAAAAGTTAATGAGACCCTTTTCAAAATAGCAACCGATGTGACAATGGACTGAGACCTATCAAAGAATGAAGCAAATCAAACTTTTTTTATTATAAGTTGATCTTCCCATATATTGTTAAATTGATTTAAAGAGAACATAAATGTTCAACTAAACACTAATATATGCCTTCTTAAGGAAAACTAAACATCCATAGCGATCACTCTGGTACTTAAATCCTGTAGATTACAGATAACAGTGCAAGATGTTGCAAGGAATGTAGAATGTGTGATGTTGGTGGAGAAATTGGTAAATAGAGTAGTTTGGTATAGGTGTAGAATATTATTAGTAAACACAAATACAATACTCCTTTGGGAAAATTACAGAGAATAGGAACTCAAATCAAGAAATGGAGAATCTAAGAATTATGTCTCTTGCACAAAACCATGAATCCCTTCAGTGCAAATGCTTTTAGGGACAAGAAGATTAACCAAAGATGGTGGAAAACTAGGTGCCAATACCTTATTAGAGATAGCTCCAAATAGAGAATGTTATAAGGACAAGTGAAATGACTTTTAAAACTGGCTATGTAGCAAATGATTCTTTTCTTTTAAAGTCAGAAAGCAAAATCATAAGCAATTTTAACTTCCAGTACAGTTGCATAGGACTGCATCTTGTCATAGACCTGTATCAAATCTAGCTCTCTTTCACAATATACAAGAAGTAGATTTACCAGTCAACCAGCAGGTTGGGGGGTCCAATTGTGGGGCCTGAACTCTGGGCCTGGGCACTGTCCCTCAGCTCTTCAGCTCAAGGCTAGCGCTCTACCACTTGAACCACAGCACCACTTCTGGCTTTTTTTCTTTTTTGCTTATGTGGTGCTGAGGAATCGAACCCAGTGCCTCATGCATGCAAGGCAAGCACTCTACCACTGAGCCAACTTCCCAGCTCCAGGGTTGACAATTTTCTTAGTCATAAAGTAATACAAGTTTCAGCTGACCCTACTTTAGCTCATCCTAACATTGATCACTTATAATTCACAGTTGTATAATGAATGGATTTAGCTTCTTTTTGACTTGAAAATCTTAAAAACTTCTCTGAAGAGGGTCATAACAACAATGATGTGAAATTGATTTTTACTTAGGATCGTAAGAAAGTAGCTACTTAATTATGAGTCAAAGGAAAAATGAATGCATAGATTCAAAAGGAATATATCTGTCAAAGGAATATGAATGTGTAGATTCAAAAGGAATCTGTCTGGCATAAACAGACTACATTAGAATCCAACAGGAAATTCCTAAGTTCCATTAAAAAAGTATAGATAAAGTCATGGGAAATCATCATGACAGACTTAAAGTCACTGCTGAGATACTCTATAAATAAAAAAGAAAAAAGGGAGTACCTATTGTGTGTTAGGTCACAAAGTGGAAAACATTCTTTCATTTACAGATATGACTTGGCTCATCCTAGGCTTGTCCTAGACTTGTGTGGGACATGAAGTTGCTCAACGCAGAAACACAAAAGCAACTCCACAAAGCTAGACCACGCCTTTGAACCACCTATCACCCAGAAAAGACTGATCGAATGCCTGCTGTGAAGTCAATCGCTAGCTCCCGAAGAATTAAACTCATAACCCTCCCAAATTCATGTACCCTCACGTCCACATGCAGCACTTAACTCTAAGAGTTGTCATGCCCTGGATCTGTCCTCTTTCAGGTGTGAAAAGCCTGTGCTACTCTCTAGCCCTGAAGCTCAACACAAATCCCTCAGACCTTTACATATAACAGCACATAATCCACAGCTGCGGGCTCAGAGAGGGTTCATGCACGGTTTTCGTGGCGTGTTCATCCACTCAGGAATGCACGTTGGCACCCTGCCCGTTATCCAGCATTACACTTTTGGAATACATTAACCACTTCTCACAAGTAAAAACAAAAAAAAAGTGAGAACATGAATGAGATGCAATAAAAATATGAAAAATGTACTGCTGAAAATAGTTCTGAATTTATTTTCTTAAAGTCTCCGTGGGTAGGAATTTGGAAGATTTCTATCTCCTTAACAACATATTCATGTATTGAGGGTGAAGTAAGAGTCCTAAGATTCTTCAATAAATGTAATAAGGTTCAAAGAATTTAGCCAAGACAAATTTGTATGTGACTTATTTCTATCAGCCAAAAATCTGACTATAAAGCCTGAATTAAATGTTTTATTTTTAAAATGACCCTCCTTGTAAGGATCATCAAACTCAGATATGCATTAGAAATTCATGCTAGATTGTTCATAATGGTGAAAGGAAATTTCTTAAGCAATTTAAGAACAGGTGTCAAACAAGGCTTTTTTATTCTCATGGCATTTTAATTGTATGGAAAATTTGCTTGTAGGCACAATATACTAACTGGCTCAATTACTTAATCTAAAACATATTCTTGTATATTAGAAAAAATAATTCAATTTTCCTGCAACATTACTGTTAATACATATAAATTCTAAAACTTGCCTTCTTCCATAATGTAATGTCATTTTCCTTGGAGGGTATGGTTACTGATGCCTAAGGAGACACTTGCTCAACAACAGTACATGGTTTACTTCTGGAACTTCAGCACCAAGATGGTGAGACATTCCAAACAGCAACTTTGAAATGCCATTTCTAAAATCACATTTAGAAACATATTTTTATACTTTTTGTGATTAAGTGATTACATAAATTTCACAGATTTCACAGTACTGTGAGATAGTGCTACTTAGTTAAAGTCACAAACACATTCTAACCTTCATGAGGCAAATTGTTATTATTGAGGTCTATAACGTTTGTGAATTCTATAAACTTTTAAAAATTGAAAGAAATATAAAAAATATATTTTAAATCATTTGCTGATCCTATAATTCAATGAACTTAGGAAGAAAAGATAAGGTTTGTCAGGAGTTGGTAGTTGAACATTTTTAACATTGCTTTTACAAGGAAATAAATATTTGTTTGTGGGTTTTTTTTTGTCAGTTGTTGGGCTTAAACTTGGGGCTTAGGTGCTGACCCTGAGTCTCTTTGTGCTCAGGGATACTGTTCTACCACTTGAGCCACAGCATCACTTGCAGACTCTGAGTGGTTAATTGGAGATGAGAGTCTCAAAGGGACTTTTCTGCCCCAGCAGGTATCTAAACAGTATCTTCAAATCTCAGCCACTTGAGTAGCTAAGATTACCGGCATGAGCCACCAGCTCCCAGCTAAGATATATGTTATTGATATTATAAAAACACTGGTAGCTCATTGCAAGTAATCATAGCTACTCAGGAATCTGAAATATGAGAAGTGCAGTTCAAAGTTAGCCTGAGAAGGAAAGTTTATGAGTCTTATCTACAATTAACACCAAAAAACTGAAAATGGAGCTATGGCTTTCAGCAAAAGCTCAAAGAGTACTATCAGGTCCTAAATTCAGGTCTCAGGACTCACACACAGGTACACACATACACACACATACACACACATACATACACATACACACACATCAAGTAAGTTAGGCAAAAGGAAAACAGTGAAACAAAAAAGGTGATTAAAAATGATATGAATGCATGTAAAATGAGTTCAAGCTAATTTGGAGCCCAAATGAATCTTAGAATCAAAAAGATTTATGTCTATAGTCTCAAAATATATGACTTTTCCATTTGTTTTTAAACACAAATATAAAACAGATTTTCAGTCAACCCCAAAGTTCTTTTTCTTTAGTTTCTATATTTGCAGGTCAATGATTTCACTATTCAGTGATTTACTACTAATCCTACACATAGAGGCTCAGAAACATCAAGAGACAACCTGGCAAATATTTGTATAATACACATACTCCTTCTGTACCTGTTGCCTGATGTTAACCTTGTTATACAATAGTTCTTTGATGTTTTGAACCCTCTGCTCAAGAAAATTCAATGTTATTCAGAGTACAGTTCAATGAAATTTTATGTCCCCTAGTGACATATAATCTGTATCAATCTGTATTTTCACAAACAGTGCTTTTATTCTAACATGGTACGTCTAGGAAATGTACTATTTCATGACTTTAGGTTCTCATGTTAGAATATGTTGCATGCTTTCTTCTATCATAGTACAACCTCTCCACAAAAAAAAGTCTGGTATCATATTTCTTACTGGAACTCCTGATGATAAAATAGTCATCAGATTTTGGGTAGTAATTCTTAACTTAAAATTCTATATAAATTATCATTCGTTTTTGAGTATAGGTTTAAAATAACTGCTTGTTTCTAATTGTTAGGAGGCTTTACATCCAGATTTTCTCAGAGCCTTTCTAGTTTTACATTCACAGGACCAAAATAATTCCCCCAGCCTGTACAAAGTTGTATCATGCATTCACTGTATTATTTAATTTTATGGGCTTCATTCTTTTAATTGACTAAAATAAGAATAATCATTCAATATTTCTATCTATGTTTAGCTAGGGTTTTGGGGAATGGGGGTTGTGACTGGCTTGTCCTGTAGCATAACAACTTCAGGATTTGCCAATGCCATAGTATATTGCAAAACTCCCTTCTTATGAAGGCTGAATATTATCAGACTTTAAACCTATACCAAATTTTTATTATTATCTTTAAGTACTTGTACAAAGAAATATCCATTCAACATGTCAGTTTTTAAATACAAGACACATTGACCACAGTTACCCTTTTTATCATTCTCCCCAACCCCTCACATTTCGTAATTTTATTTTCACATATAGACATCAAATATTACGACTGCCTTTTCCCACCCTTCCTTTCTTCATTCAACTACTACTCCTCCTCTGACCTCATTCCCATAGTTTCTCAAGTTCCAGCTTTGTTATAGCATATTTCCTTTATTCATTCATCTGAGGTATATATTACATTGTTTCCATATCTATTTGTGACAAGTGTTGAAAGATCTGCGGGTCATAGAGTTAATGCAATTTGATTGTGACATAGTTCTATTCTTAAGACTCAGTCTCACATCTTTTAGATAAGTAGGTATAAATGTGACTGCTCATGTGATGATTCTATTTTTAATTTTTCCAGAAAACTTCATACTGATCCCTATAGTAACAATAACATTTGCACTTTATAATAATTATCTTGAAAGTGTGAACTGATAGTACATTGAGCCTTTCATTTGCATTTCCCAGATGACTAATTATGGTGATCACTTCTTCCTATACCTTTTTGTTAATTATGCATCCTCTTGGGAGAAATAGCCCACCTTTAAAAAGTCTATAATTTTCTTCTATTGTATGATAAAAGTTTTATATGTCACTGAGAAAAAAACTGGAGTTAAAAAAAACAATCATTTAGGAGGATAATAAAGGGAAATTATAGAATGAGTGATTAGCATGAATTACTTAAAAATACATCTCCATTCCCAGAAATATTCAAGCACTTTCTGTTTTATAAAGAAACCATGTATGGAAGGGAGAATTCGGTAAATTTTAATCTCTAAACTTAAAAAGTGTTCCACTATAAAAATAACCATTATAAAAAAGATTTATGAATATCTTCTTTCATTGACCTAATGCCAATTCTATTGACAAAAACAGTTTAAAGTCGTTGAATATTGGATATAGACTAGTTCTTTTATGAAATCTTGAGAAAACAAAGCTGAAGGAAATATGAAAGGTTGCTTGCCCTTTGTAATGATTTGTTTTATTGTTGTAATGATTTGTAAAGATGCTATGCAGAGGGGTTACAGTTACATGAGCAAGGTAATGAGTCCATTTTCTATGGAACATTGTAACACCCTCCTTTATTTTTCCTGTACCATCCCTTTCTTTCCCAACTCCCCAACTCCTCCCTCTCCTCTCCCACCCTCCCCAATGTTAATGATAGCACAATTACAGTGAGCTGTTTTTATTCTTGAACTTCTCTGTTTCTCTCACTGAGAATAAATGAAACCTGGTGGCTGGAATATAAGATAAGATAACATTATTTATAGCATGATAACTGTATTATACAGACTCTGAACTTAAATCTTTGAATTCAGTAATGTTTTACTCACTCAAAAAATGATAGACTTTTAGTAAACATTTTAATTTTCTATAATAAGCCTGCAAGAAGTTATCAAAGAAGTAACACTCAGAATAAATCATCATCAAGAATCTAAAGGCTGACCAAAAGATAAGAAAATGTTTGGAGGAAAGAATTGCACCACTGATGGAATTCTCATGGAAAAGAAATTAATCAAAACTGTCTTTCAAAAATTACTTATTAAGCACCAGAGATATTCCAAACACTTTGGGATTAGTGATGACTAGGGGAAATAGATACTTTCAAGACTAGCCAGGAAGATATTAAATAGTTGAAATGAAAGACATAAAATGGGCATGTGGTTTCAAACCTGAAAATGGAAAAGTTAAGGAGTTTAGAAATCACTTGAAATTGAATTTCTTCCTATAGCATTACAAAAATTCCCATCATGGAATGTATCTGCAAATTTATAATGGCTCTATAAAGACCACTTGGAAGGTTATAACTTCTAAATCTACATTTGGAAACGAGTGCAAAGAAACATCACAAGCACAAACATAAAGACACCATGAGCCTATGGAAGCTAGTGTCAGAATGCTACAATGATTTGATGTTTGCGGATACAATGTGTAAGAAAGATAGAACAATTTTTTAATTAGAGTAATATTAAGAACAAGAACAAACTGTTTGCCTCTACTGTATCTGGCAAGATTTTATAAATTGAACAAGTTGCATGAAACAGAATTCTGTGAAACACATTTTACTTCTACTTTCTGTGACTAGAAGAATAATTTTTAGCCTGGAGAAGGCAGAATAAATATTGGTGAAAGCAATTGAACCTCAAGATAGGTAAAAAAGGTGATAAGATAGCATTTAGCTTCCCTAAATGATTTCAAGTCTCCAGGCCAAAGAAGATTACATACCAGAGGATGGCAAAACTTGTAGATGAGATAGAGACTATAAGAATGGAAATTTCTTATCTTCCTAGCACTGGGGATTAGACAGAGAGAGAGAGACAGACAGACAGAGACAGAGACAGAGACACAAGGAGAGACAGAGACAGAGAGAGACAGAGAGAGAGACCAAGAGAAAGACAGAAAAAAGAAGAGAGACCGAGGTATCCATGAACCCGGAGTTAGAAATACTTAATACTGATTTTTCAATTGAAAAGTAAAGATTGTGTCTCAGAAGAATTTGTTGTTATAATTTATGTATGTGTTCTCACTATTCTAAGTTAGTAGTCAGACTATTAGTATATCCTCAACTCAGGGATGGTTGCAAGTAGTAAGTAGAGAGCTTAAGGTCAATGGCAACTTCACTTAGTTATGCTGATCCTGGGCCTTGAACTCAGAGCTTGGGAGCTGTCCCTGAGGCTCTTTGTGCTCAAGGAAAGAGCTCTACCATTTGAGCCACAGTTACACTTCCTGAAAACTCCGTTCTTTAAAGAAATAGTATAGTATTGAAGATATTATCACTGTCTACCAAATAGTGTACATAACCTTCTATAATTTCTATCTTCCTTGGATAGGAGCTTTTGATTATATGGCTAGTTCAGTCTGGTAGATTATAAGTAGAAGCAATGAATTATATTAAAGTCCAACCTACATTCTTAAAAGCCCACCTTCTTTATTTCACACTCTTATTTTCCTGACATATAGAGAAGTGATTAAATCATTAAAAGGAAGGGGGTTGTTTCCCTGAGTCACTAGAGAGGACACGATTTGATGATCCTGGCTAGACTTAATAAAACTGTAAATAAAACTGCTGTGTTGCAATATTCATGTCACAGTGGATTATGGTAGCTATAATTAATTTCCTTGCTCTTATATGATGAATCATGTAACTAGAAAGGTTAGAAAGAAATAAGTTCTTAGACAATGTCAGAGTATGATTTTAATTTCCTTTATTGAAACTTGAACAAATAGAATGTTTTAGGCTTATCTTCAGGCTGGATCCCTTCAAACAACAAAGAAGCTTCACTCTGCTCTAGTTCTCCATGGCATATCAAATCTTCCAGAGCAAGGAGCTTATTATTCTTCAACCTAGCATTCTTATTCTGATTTGGCTATCTGAACACCAATCAGTTGGTTCATGGACAGCCCGATGGGTCTATCCATGATGACCAGCTTTGAATAAGAATTCAGGTCTAGAGTAGATGATGTGTTAGTCTCATAATTACTACCATTTAAGGAAAAGTTGGAATGGATCCTGGGAAGAGACAATATTAAATATAATAAATGTCACTAAAATTCCTCAGATCCATTCTATAGTTTTTTTTACCCTAATCACTCAATAAGAAAATATTCAAAGACTTAAACTGCAGAACATTCAAAGAAAAGAAGTATGTTAGATAACCCAATCAAGTTCAAAATGTTAATAATAGAGTAGAATGAAGTTCAAGTCTAGTCATTTAAATGTTTCTTGAACAAACATTTAACAACCTCTATGTAAAAGTAAGCATCTGAATTGGGATTTAAAAGGGGTAATTCCTATAAATATAAGACCAACAAGATAAAAGACAGAACTGACTCCTTCCAAGACTTATATAATTAACAGCAAACACAATCAACAATATGGTGGGATCACCAAACAAGGTAGTAAAATAAAATTTTATAAATGTATATACATTTTAGTTTCAAGAAGACTGTAATGAGAGAGAAAAATCATATTTTCTATATTAATTGAGACCAGTCATGGAGTCTGTGTAAAATTCAGGTAATATATATGTATATATATATTATATATTAATATATGTATATATGTATATACATATACATATGTATACATGAATGTATACATATGTATATACATATATTATATATGTATATGCATATATATGTATATGTTTATATACATATATATTCTATCTAGAGAATAAAATTGAACAACTGAAACCCAGATAAAGTTGTAAGTATTTATAAGGGACTTATAATGCAAAGACTTAGTAATGCAAATATGGGTTTGAGAAAGATTATTTAAGAATTCAGACTTCTGAAATACTGTCATATCATATGAAAGAAATACAAGTTGCTCAGAGGGAATCACTGGGACTAAAGTGTGCAAAGGAAAGAAAAAAAATTCAGCACAGTATATATGTTTTTATGCAGTCATACATGTTTAGAAGTTGCCCCAAGGTGAAAGTTTTTCTCATCATCAGTGTGAGTTCCAGTAGGAGTAGTATTTTAACTTGTCAGAATCAAAATAAAAAAAGACACAGACCTGAGATAATATGTGAGCATGATTATCTTTACAGTGCCTTTAACTGGTGTTTCTAGGGTGACATGAAATAAGCTAAACTTAATTCTACTTTAATGTTTAATTCCCTAGGAATGCTGCAATTCCACCACACAGCATTGCAAATAAGGTCGGAGCGCGGGGGCGGGGGGGGGCTATCAACTTTAAATCATCTGTGCTTTCCTAGGTTCTAGCATGAAAAATTCCATTCGCTTTACAGTAACTAAATTCACGAAAAGCATTCAATACTTCCATTAGTTCATCCAAGTAAGTGCTGATTCATGCATGTACATGATGTCAAGCGTTGTTCATTTGCTGAATTGATAACATCAGTTATAACATAGTGTCTTTAATAGACCCTATTATCTTTGCTTTAAGGATAAAGGATAATAGCAGATTTGGGGCCATTAGAAATTTCCCTGTTTGACTCTAAAGAAGAAAAGTCAGAGTAGTCAAAGAAAGCCTGTGTTTCTGGAGAGAGAAAAAGCAGAAGACATTTAGAATCAGAAATCAGGAACTGGACAGCTGAAAACACAGAGGCACAGAAGAAACAGGCACAAGTAGGAAATAATCGCAGCACTAAAGTTATCTCTTCAAAGATAGGAGAGAGCAAAGACATAAGCACAAAAGTAAACCAGGGAGACCTGGTGACAAGCTAGCAGACCTAGCCCACACTTCCCACAAGGCTTCAGCCTCGTGTATAAGACCTACTACATGTGTTAATTCATCAATAGCAGACTAATACTACAAAAGAAGAAAATCCTCTTTTCCTCTATCTCACAGTGGCTGCCTTCAAGTGTCACCTTGAAAGGGATCACATTGTCTGAATGACTATGGGCAACCAAATATACGGAACAGTCTTGACTCAAGGAACCTAGAGCTAATCTCACACACTACTTAGATCTGTGACAGCCATAAACTTGACTAAACTCAGTGAGAAGTTTAAGCAGTGTGACTTTGTCAGCCATAAGCTGACAGTGGTCTCGACCTCTCTGATGAAGCCAGCATAACATTCACAGAGGAGTACTGATATTTCTAATGCAATGCCTATCAGAGGGCTCTACCTCTTCTTCCAATTGTATAAGGGTTGGTGCTGCATTAGAACAATGGTTCCACATCTTACTGGTCTTGAGATTTCCCCAGACTCCTCAAGAGTGTTAACTGATGGGTGGTACAGCACCCAGACAATCAGGGAGTAGTAAATGATCCTCTAAATCCACAAACACACTAGAACTCAGTGCTATGTATTGCCACTGGATTCACAAATAAAGGGATCTGTGGAGTAAGAGGAAGCCTGACTAGACAACATAGAATACACAAAGAAGGAAAATGTCTAAAGTAAAAACAACCCAAACCTCTCATTCCACATCAGCAACCATTACACTAGAAACTATAAGAGTAATATAAAAAGTACAAGAAAACAGTCAGGTACATTGCTTGACTCTGAATGGTGCTGGTTAGAGTGCCCATGAGAACATGATAAATACTTGTCTACTGAATCATACTCCTAGTCACTTGTAAGAAATTGCCCATCACTCCTACATATATGAAGGTATACCTTGATATTCAGAGTACTTACAGGCGGTTAAGGGTAGTTATAGTGTTCCATGCTAATAATTCTAGCTATTCAGGAAGACAGAGGCCAGGAGGATCACAGTACAAGGCTACACCAGGCAAAAACATAAAAGGATCACCATTTCAAAATCAAATAAACAAACAAAAAATCATTCTAGACATAGTGGCTGGTGGTTGTAATCGTACTTTTATTTGTGTAACTCAATTTCATGTGTAGAAGCACAAAAGACTATGGAGCTTTCTGTATAAAAATACATTTTGTAGAATTAGACTTCCACATTACTGCATCAATTTCTTTTTTCTTTTTTTTTTTTTTTTTTGGGTCCGGTCGTGGGGCCTGAACTCTGGGCCTGGGCGCTGTCCCTCAGCTCTTCAGCTCAAGGCTAGCGCTCTACCACTTGAGCCACAGCGCCACTTCCGGCTTTTTTCTTTTTTTTGCTTATGTGCTGCTGAGGAATGGAACCCAGGGCCTCATGCATGCAAGGCAAGTGCTCTACCACTGAGCCACCTTCCCAGCCCCTGTATCAATTTCTTACTATCAGTATCTGTTATCAAACTGACATTAAAGATATGCTTGGCATTGTAAATAAAAGTATAAGGAAATCCAAAAATGTTAAAGGAGCATAGTAAGAATGAATTCACCTTGTTTAAAAATGATCAGAGAAACAACATCATAAAATATACATACAAACCATGAAATAAATTCCTGGTATCACTCTAATTACTTACTTCAAAATAGGTTCTAACTTAGAAATAAGGTTCACTAATTAATGCCTTCTTTAAAAAGTTTAAGATAGGTGGGATATCATTCTTAGGGAGGCCTAGATTGGATGGATAATGGATTGAGGCCAGCTCAGGAACAAAAGTTACAAGATTTAATTAATTACTTCAACCAATAGATGTTGAATGTGGTTTCCCAAAACCTATTATCCCATTGCAGCACTGCTAACAGTGTAAGTAGCCAAATCGAGGATCACATGCCTAAAGGCTTAGTTGTTAATGAAACATCCAGAAGATAAGAGCTGATTAAAAAAAAAAAAAGTCGATGCCCCTTTTCTTGCTCTTTTCTTCCATGACACACATATCAAAGACAACTTGATTAAAATACTTACTGAAGCAAAGTTACTTTATTTCTCTTTTGCATTTAGTATTAAAGTAAACCTTTTAACATTTTGTATAAAGTTAACATCATTTAAAAGTTAAAAAATAAATTAATACCTGGGTGCCAGTGGCTCATGCCTGTAATCCTAGCTACTGGAGAGACTGAGATTTGAGGATTGTGGTTCAATCTGAGGATTGAGATTCTTATCTCCAATTAACCACCAGAAAACCGGAATTGGCGATGTGGCTCAAGTGGTAGAGCACTCGCCTTGAGCTGAAAAGCTCAGGGACAATGCTCAAGCCAAGAGTTCAAGCCCTATGATGGCCAAAAAATAAAAATAATAATGGAGAGCACAGCAAGACATAAATAACACAAAAAGAAATTAAAAATGAGCTGGATGGATAAAAGTCTTGTAAATAAAAGACAACTCAAACTATAATGTAAGGTAATGTTCCTTCCTCCTGGCATCTCAAACAGTCTCACTTCAGACTCAGGCAATTTTGTGGATTTGCTATGGGGTTGGGATACCCATTTCACAGGTTTTCTAGAAAATTATGAATCACTATACTTAGAAGATGAGGAGCTAGCAGTTATAACATTTCATATGCAAGAATTCAGATGAAGAACTAAACTTTATTTAGCCTTTAGGGGTAGACACGAGGGTTTTCTGTGAGGAATTTGATATAACTATACAATTAAATTTCAGTTTTCAGGCATTATGTGATGAACCTCTTATTAGGGGACAGAATTTGAAAATCCCTTTCCAAACTCATTTGGAAAAGACACAAATCATTTGACCTTTAATACAGATTGAAGATCCATCTGGTCATACTGGCCTACCCAAAGGGCACACTGAATACCATTACTCCTCCCTGGAACTGTGCCTTTGGAATTGTTCTTTTAAACATTTGTGCATTTCCAACTGTAAATGACTCTAAGGCAACATAAAAGCCATCTTTTATAGGAAAAATAAGTATGCATAATCACATATGCAATCTAGTCATTATTTTTCATCATATTTCATTTAACTCATCAGTTGCCTTGTTCGTCACTATAACTTTTAAACCCACAAAAGAAAAAGGAATTGCACTAACTGAGCACTTAAGGGAGAAAAATGTAATACACTCAAATCATAAAATGAACATTAAATTTCAATGTCTTGTCTTAGTTTTCTGAGAAAATGTTCTTTAAAATTTTAGTAAGCTGGACAACATAATTTGACTCAGCTAAAACACAGAGATTTAATTTTAAAAAGTGATATTTGAATTGAAAAATATAATTGAATAAATATATCTTCATACAATAATGGAGAACTGAGGGAGAGAATCACATGTATATACATCTTATCTCATTTAAGGGAAAGTCCAGGTTATGAGCAATGACTTAAAGTAAGGAGAGGTAATTGTTCCAATTTGTGCAGAATAATCTACAAATCTGTGATATCTATCAGTGAACATGTCTTATTTTTTCACACTATGCTATGTGTACCTCCCAGTAAAATTTTCAAGTCAGCTCCTAGAAAGAAAATTTTAAAAATTACTAGTACTGTAAATCTAATTTGCTCTTTAATTTTATGATGGTGAAACAACATAATCTGAATATCAGAAAATCCAAATTTAGATATTGGCAAACACACCATGGGAAAGTAACATTCAGAGCCTAAGTCTGCACAAACATTATAATATATCTTGGTTAACAAGACTGTTATAAGAATTAGGAGAATTAACACATAGCAAATACTCTAGTGAATGTCATATAGTAGACACATCCTAATTATTGAACACAAAGAAATACATTGCAAAAGCAACATCCCAATATATTATAGAATGAGTGTTTTCAGAATGAAGTTACTAACTATAATATGAGAGCAATTTAAAAAATTGTGGGTGGAATCCTTCTCAAACCAACTCATGTGGTAACAAGAAAATCTGAATGGTATATTATAGAGAAAAAGAACCAAACCAATGGAAGTCATAAAGTATTAATTTGGTAAATATCTATTTATCAATTAATTGCTAAATTTGTTAAATTCATAAGTGCTTGTCCTAGTCATTTTGTGTTAGTAAAACAAAATGACAAAGGATGAGTTATTTACTAAAATCTAGTAATTTATTTTCTCAAAATTGCAGAAGAAAATCTAAACTCAACACATTGGCATTTGGTGTCTTGTTGGGATTTTGTTAAACATTTTCTCATGACAAAATGTGGAAAGGTAAGAAAGCTAAATGTTAGATGAAAACTTTTCTCTAAAGGTTTTAATTCCAGCCACTATAGAAGATTGTTTATAACATTATCATTGTCATCATCACTATTTTTTGTGATAGTATGGGAGATTGGACTCTGCCCCAGGTACCCAGCCCTTAGTTCTTTTTCTCAGATGGAGGCTGCCTAGTGGCAGCCTCAGATTTTGATCCTTCTACTTCTGTCTCCCATGTAGCTGAAATTACAGGCATGAACCCATATACCATTCATTGACCCAATCGTCTCAAAAAGACACTACCTTACCATGGACACACCTAAAGTTTGAAGAAGACCCATTAAAGCCATAGCAGTTTGTATGGGAAAACTAGCAATATATCCTTTCCAAATGTGTTAACAATCTCACAAGGAAAAACATAAAAGAAACTTACAACTGAAATAATGGAAAATGGGTTGCAGAAATACTAACAGACTGTTATAATTCAAGGTGTTTGAAGGCTTGAATCTAAAGATAGCAAGATGACAGCCTGGATTTTACACCATGAGAAATAGAGTACCACTTCATACCTAAAGCTGAATGTACTCAATTTCACTCTCAGGAAGATTAATCTAACAGGTATGAGGAATGCAGGAAAGTGGGGAAAGCCTAAAGATTTGGAAAACTAGGTCACTAATGCAATGAAGTTATGGTGAGAGGTTAAAATAACATGGCTTCCATTATAATAAAAACAAATAGAATATTTCAGAAAGATTTATGTTTAAAAATCAATAAATTTGGTAATTAATATGAAGAAAAAGAAAAAATAAAACTAGGAATTACTATTTTGAAGTGCTATTTTTGCTTTTTTGCAGTCTGGTCTATGATGACAAAATGTAGACTAAATAACAATTTGCAAAACTTTAATTTTCACAGTTCTGTACACTAGAAATCCTTAAGTTATCAGGTTTCATAAATGTTTGAATTCTAGTAAGGGATCATTGCTGGGTTCAGACTACAAACTTCTATTTTCCATACAGAGTTTACAAGAAAGCTCTCCTTAGCTCTTGCATAGAGTGCTAGTTGCAGCGATGACTAATTGCCTCTAAAATGTTGCACCTACAAATACCATCTGAATTCTAGGAGAAAATTAAGCCCACTGTGTTAATTCCTCATTTTCCCCCAAATCCATGTCCTATTTATATGAAAAATATACCACTCCTTCCTAAAATCTGAACAAGTCACTTCAGACTTCTTTTCTAATATTTATCATGTGCCAAATAATCTCCTAGGTTGCACATATACTATATCACTATCTCTTCATAATCATTTTACAAGTTACACCCCTTTATTGTACCATGATATGAATTAGAAAATCTGTATCACAAAGAGTCTATTGGATGTGACTCATAACATACAAAAAACAGCATGACATTAGCTACTCACACACTGCCCCCAATACCATCAATGGGAATGAAAAAGAGCAGACTTATTAGGAATGATATTAACAAAAAATCATTTGCTCGTGAGATTAATACAACATTTAAACAGTCTTCCTTCCTTTTACTATCCAGCTTCAAAACTCAGTACCAAAAACCATAAGCCATGAAATAAGATCAGTCAGAAATTATATGTTATGCTTATCATTTTTTTGTAATCTAATCAATGCCAAAGAGATGAAAGGTGCCAAGAAGTATAATTAGAAACACTGGTCATGGACTGACAGCATAATTATAGGAAGTTGGATATGTCAGATTTCATGAGGGATCTGAAATAAGAGTTTAATGTAATGGCCTTAAATTATTTTTTATAATGTACACTCCATGTTTGTGTATGTCTCTTTGTGCATGAGTTTGTGTTTGTGTGATTTGTTTCAAACAACAGATTTTCAAATTAGTGAGTTACCAGAGTCTGATAATGAAGAGAAATGCATCTCACTGCAGATTACATCAAGAAGGGATTAAAAATTATACCTCTCTTGAACATATCACAGTCTTGTGGGTAGAAGAGGGAAGTATCATCTTACTGGGTCCTGACCCATATAGATTTCTATTTTAAAATCCAAGTCATCATTGGCATTTCTTAGTTTAGGAAGTCTCTTCTCTTAGATCAATTCCAACCTATGGTACAAACATGTAGAACATTGAAAAACACTGTAGAGAGACGAAGTATGAAGAAACTAAACCTAAACAAATACCAAAAGACACATAGATTGTAAGTGGCAAAGTCAAAATGCAAATCTAGACAACCGGATTTCAAAGTAGTTATTCTTAAACTCTATGAGTAACAATTTACTAGTGCATAATGGAACAAAGCAGACTTATACTGAAAGAGACTTGAGGAACTATTTTAACATTTAAAAGTGAAAAAGTCCTCAGGAACAACTGTACTAAGAATTCTGAAAGAAAATATTTCATTATAGCATATCGTGAGTCAAGAATTGAAAGGCACACTGGAACTGATTATGTTAAGTGGAGCAATGCAAAAAGAGGAACTCAAACTGGAGCAGAATCAAGACTATTTAATCACCTTGACTGAAGTTATGACCAGAGACTGTTTTGACAGAAGTGGAAGTAAAATTTTCAATCTGAGTTGAGAGAAGGCATGCTCAATGATCTGATTTTTATTATTTGTTTTAATTTCTGAGAAAGAATTCTCAGAGGTATCTGACACGAGAAATATTTATTTTCTCTTATAAAAATATATAAATTTCTTTTCAGGAATAAAGAAATAAATTAAAAGTATAATTTCATTTCAGGAATAGAACTTTGCAGAACATTAACCTTAGCATATATCTTATATAAATAGAAATTAGAAACTTTGATAGTATGTATTATTTTTGGAGATAACAGATCAAATATATTTTACAGAAACTGGATCTTTACATTGGTAATAGATAATTTACCATTTAATGGATTGGTAGACATATATATAGATAGATATAGATATAGATATGCATCTATATCTATATATATATTCTAGAGCGGACACTGGAATTTGTCTTTTGTGTGGACTTTCCTTCATATTAAGAATTATTTGAGAACTCCGGAGTTGCTTTGCTGAATTGCCTAATAGTGCTGTACGACTTAAAGCTAAAAAAGAGCAAAAGAAGTCATAGTCTTTATTACACAAATATATATATATATATATGTTTATTACACACACACACACACACACACACACACACACACACACACATATATTTTTTTGTTCTTTGGACCAGAGTAAGATGATCCTCACTGTTTCATACTGGTAAGCCTACTATTGAGAGATGCCATAATTATACCCACCAAATTACAACAACTCCAGATAGCTGGTTCTTTATATGAAGCTTTTTCTGGAAACATACTATTAATTAAGCTGATTGTTAATTAAAAGCCAGGTGTCTGGAACTATGACAGGATTCTCTCCTACAAACATGGACACTGTCAATGTCATTCCTATTAGTATGTTTAACACAGAGGAAAGACAAGAAACAGCATGCAAGCATGAAAAAAATAACTTCCCAGTTTTTGTTTATTTGTTTTCTTAACTTGGAAAGATACAGACCCAAAGGAGGATCACAGAGATGGCATCTAAGTAATATGACCCTGTGATGGTTTGGAAGAACACCACCAAGCATAGAGGCAAAGGCCATGTGTCTTCCATCTGGAAACCACCAGAGATTAAGCAAAGATTCAGTTGTGATTTAGAGTCTTGCAATCTCTAAGAGCAATTAAAAATGAATAAATAGCAGCTTCAATTTGTCCTTGAAACATTCAGCAATGTCTTATAAGAAGCTACTGTCTGGCCTTGCTTGTGTGCTCTGGGGAATTACAAGAAATTATTTTTCCTCTAAAAGGGAAACATCAGGAAATAATTCCGCCCACATGTAGAATTAATAGAGGCAGAGAGCAATAGGGCAGAACAAGGAAGCTTTTACTTTGTCGTTGTTGTTTGTAATATATTATGTGATTTTTTGTTTCTTTTGTATGTTCCCCTTATAGTATATCCCCTGTTTTCACTGTATTTGATTTCAGTACCCTGAATCTTGTATATGCATTTATCTAATTTGGGGAGGGGAAGGAGAATAACAAAAAGCTAAAACAAGGACACAGGATGACCCATTGCAACAATGATATTCACAAGATACTATGTTGGAAATGAACTATACAAGTGATGGGGAGGAGTAGTGGAAGTGGGGGAGGGAAGGGATAGGTAGAACACAACAAAGGAAGGGGTAACAATGCTCAACAAGAAATGTACTCATTACCTTACTCATGTAACTATAAGACCCCTGTACAGCATCTTCACAATAGAATAAAATTAAAAAGAAAAAGAAAAACTGAGGGAAGTTATGGGTGTCCCAAACCTGAGAAATCTAAACTAGTTAGGATACCCTGTAAGAATGAAAATTGTGCCCATTATTCTAGTGCCCATACTAAAAGATTTTAACATAAGATTTTTAATTTTATTGTAGTTTTATAGGTCCAGGTGCTGAAGTTAATGATACTGATGGTGGTGGTGGTGGTGGTGGTGGTGGTGATAATGATGAGATAATACTGTTACACCAACATATCTCAATAATTTGAAAGGTTATACCTCCTCTAAATGCCCAACTCACAATAACCTGATATTCTACAGAGTTTCCACCTTCTCTTGCATACTAATCACTGTGAGTTTTGTTATTGTTTTTGTTAAATATGTTAAATTTGACAGCCCAACATAAATTCTAGAAGCTACAAATATGCCTTTAATTTTTCTTATTGATTACATAATATGAATGACATGCACATTTTGCTACATATTTCATGCATATTGATGTTGTTTTGGTACCATTTCTAAGTGTCTACTTCTGATGACTTTGTGAATGGATAAAATTACTAAACTTACACACACACACACACACACACACACACACACACACACGTTGCCTTTCTTGCCACAGTTCAAAAACTAATAAATGACTCATATGCAAGTAGAAGTAAACCTTTTCCCTCAACTTGTATCCTGAAACTTATTTAGAAAAACAATGTTTCTAAGAGGAAGCAGTGTAGACACTTAAACAATTCTTCCTACAGAAACAAAACACAGCAATTGACCTCTGTTCATAAAGATAAACATTTACAATATTGCATCAGAGCAGTGACCATGTCTATTTAAAAACATGATTTTTGTGTTATCACTGACTATAAGAGCTCTTTTCCCAAAACAAAGGAGCAATCTGTTCCCATACTTTAACTCAATCTTCAAACACTGGAGAAATAAAAGAAATATCTGTGGCTATAAAATGGAATTCCTACCTACAAATGATAGTATCTACCATTTATCAAGTTGAGACTATTTTCCAGTCACAGTGGCTTCTCTGTGTGTTTACTGATGAAAATTTGACAAAGCATTTATTGCTGTCTCTGTTCTACACATGAGAATATGGAGACAGAATCAAAGATTACCTAAAGTTCAGTTAAGACCCCCACGGGTCCATAAACCAAATATTCTGACTTCTAGTCTGCTTCTCTTCTGCCACATTCAAATAACCACTGAAGTACTCCCAAATAATTTTTCATTATTTTCAGTTTAATAAATGACTTGGTTGCCTACTCATGGCAAACATATTTTAAAGGAAGACTAACTTTTAATCTCATTCCAGTATTCAGCTAGAAATTTCCAGACACACAAGGACCTTATCTACTATTTGATGGATTATCTGTTTTTTAAATTTACTTCACATTTTCATTATCATCACTTAGTTGTACAGGAGAGTTTCAATTGGACTTAACTATGTATGCACACTATGCACTTTGATCCAACTCATCCCCTCCATCACTCTTCATTCCTTCTCCCCCTACTTAAACCAATCTCAACAAGCTTTATTTTTCCATCTTCATATGTGTACCTAAAGTATTTGGGCAATATTCCTCATCTTTCATCCTTTTCTTTCATCCTTCCCCATCTAAATCAATATTGCTATCTTTCCATTTTTTAGTGTATGGTAATTGTTGAAAGGGGCTTCATCATGATATTGCACATATGAATATCAGTACTTTAATCACATTCACTCACTTTCACTTTTTCCAAGCCCACTATCCCTTATTATTCAACAACTTTCGGTGGGTTTGTTTATCTAATTGTTTAGATCTATCATTTTTCTTCCAGGAGAAGTAAAAGCTATTACCTTCCTTTCAGGAAAAATATATGCTGTTAAGCCAAATAAAATGAATACAAATATACAAGACTTAGGATTTGATTTCCTCAACCCCGGTACACAATTGGCCAAGTCATGAATCTACATACGTTAAAAAGAGAGTGCTATTTATATCAATTGCTCAGGTACCAGGGGGTTTGCATAAGATAAAATGCAAAATCACACTGAAAAGATGAAGCATTTTATGGCTATGGAGTGTAAAGGAACATAATATAATAAATGACAAGGTAAAACACAATCACAGCCCACATCATTCACCTGAAATTGTGAGTACAGGAGAGAAAAACCATTTGCAGACTCCATTAGCCCATGCTTGCTTCTCCAACCTTCAAAATGTAATTGCACTAAGAAAAGAATTAGTTATTTATCAAAAAGCAACCATAACTTAGAAAAGAAGACTATGAATGTGAATTCATTTCACAACATATATAAATGTTGGCAATTTGATCTCTCAGGATTGTTCCCAAGAAATTGAAAAATCAGTACATTGAATTACTACCCACCATAATATCTGCCCATAAACTATAATCGTCTTTTTCTTCACCTACTGAAAACTGCTGTAGTAACACAGTAATGCATCAATTATATTCACTGTTGTGATCTTAAATAGGTCAATAAAGACTACAACTATAATGTGGGACCACATACTTTCACTACATTTGGCATCTCATCAGGCAGAGACACTTTGAAAGTTCATCAGGTCAGGGACCATAGAACAAAAATTTTATAGCCATGTCTGCCTTTGTCTTTGGTTTCAGTTAAAGCAATGAATCATCAAAGGCACTTCAAACACTGTACAGCCTCCCTATTCCCATCTATTAGCTTTTGCCCCATGCGTATAGTCTATTGGTACCTGTGATTTCACCATGAAAATATACAAGTTCATCACCTCAAGCAACTATAGAGTTCTATTTATATCGAAGATATTAGAGAAAAAACTCATGTGTTTGAGGTATAGACTCGGACTTGTATTTTCAATCTATTATTCATGCACTTATTAGTGTCTTCCTATTCCTTTGTGAACTATCCATTATCTCCTGGTCACTCAGAGATGACATCAGTGTCCTTCAACTCAGGCTCTTGAAGTCAAAGCTCTGGCAGGCAAAATCTCCAGATTATCTTATTAATACTTAGAGAATTGAAAATAAATGTGCATCTATTTCTCTAAAGAAGATAAATATC
Organism: Dipodomys ordii; assembly: GCF_000151885.1. Taxonomy (NCBI): domain Eukaryota; kingdom Metazoa; phylum Chordata; class Mammalia; order Rodentia; family Heteromyidae; genus Dipodomys; species Dipodomys ordii. The sequence goes on along the minus strand of NW_012267289.1, from coordinate 6,533,599 downwards.
CACCAAATGGTAAGAAAGAATCTTAGCAAAACCTACTAATAAGGAAAAATCAACTTGATAGTCGGCATATACTCTAGAGTAAGTACATTTATGTCTAACATCCAATATGCTATTCATGTAAACATCAAATTTTCTTCACAAGGAAACATGGTTTTCTTGCAGAAAGTAAATCCCCTTAAGAGACCACCACCATAAATATTTTTATGCTAGTATTGGCCAATATAGCCCATTGAAAGTCTTTGTGCTCTATTCTCTGTGTTGCATTTGTAAACTCAAAAGGAAGTAAAATAAGTTGAAACTTGCTAAGGGTAAAGATGGAGAGTTAAAGGACATTTTAAAAAATGGTAATGCTTTTCTCTCTCTTAGTGATGTTCCAGATTTATCATATAAAGTGTAATCAAAATTTTTCTCCACTGCACCAGAGCAACTGTGATTATTTTTAGCACATTTGTTTCAATTAAAAGCGATTTTATCTGATCCAATTTCTGAGAAAGAGGTCAGGAGTCATACCCAGACTTTTGCTGCATTTTTCTTTTCAATTTTCCTTTCTAAATTGACTAAGTTCTTATAAAAGAGAACCATGTGACCAACTCAAAGGCCAAAGTGTATTTCTTTTAAATAAAATTTAAATCATGAATAAATAATATAATTTATAAGTATCCCAAATCAAGTTGATTATGAAATCAATGAATAACATAGAAGAAAGCCAGTGAATAAGAGAGTTTTTCTTTTTTGTAATCTTATTAAGTGTGTTAAATTCATTTTCATAATATTTTAAAAGTTGACCTTTAATGGGGATTAGTGTATATTAAATATTTGTTTACATTGCTGAAAATACCATAGAATTCCAGATATATTAAGAAATGTCCATTATTAATCTTTAAAATACAGCTATACTTAGTTGTCACATTTTCTCTAAAGTGTGACATATATTTAGATTACCAAGGCACAGGATCATTTTATTGACATAATAATACAGTTATAGGCTGGGAATGTGCCTTAGTGGTAGAGTTCTTTCTAGCATGCATGAAGCCCTGGGTTCAATTCCTCAGTACCTTATAAACAGAAAGAGCCACAAGTAGCCTTGAGCAAAAGAAGCTCAGGGACAGTACTCAAGCCATGATTTGAAGCCCCAGAATGTGCAAAAAAATAAAATAAAATAAAGTTACAATAGTTTCTCCTTATGAAACATGGCTAAACCAGTGTAATACTTAAAATTTTGAATGTATCCACTTATTTAAAGCTCATAACTATATGAAAAAATATTAAGAAGTCCTAAATTTGCAAAGCACATCTAAGTTCTAATATTGAAAAAGATGGAGTTTTTTTACATAAGAGCTATTAGTTAATAGATAATATCTAAATATGGAAGTAACTATTGAGATGTAAAATATATAACCTAAACACTCTGCTACAAGACCACCAATGGATAATAGAACTTAAAGATAGGGAAATACAAACATTCATACTGAGAAACAAGAGCTACACGGAGGAGAAGGCAGGAAAGGGTGATATCTAGGTGAGTACTTCTTTAAAATGAATTACAGGAAAATGGAAACATACTCTCTCAAAAGCTATTGATAAGCTCATTACCTGAGGAGAGTTGGATCAGTTATCAACAAAACCAATGAGGTCTATGCTCCAACCGTATCATGGTAGTGATATTCATAGAAGACTGAGTGAGACAGATTCTCCAGAGGATGGGGAGAAAGGAGTTGAAGATAGGGGAGAGTGAGTTAACATTTCAGAGTTTTCTGTGGGAAAATGAGGGAAACTGGAAATGATAGGTAGAGAGGGGCCTATGTCCAGAGGCTTTGATTTTTACAGAGTTTTTGCTAGCCAACGTGACACTGAATGCTAATACATTTTGTGGTTCCTAATCATGTTAAAGTTTAACACATTTCACTGTGTTTCTTAAATGTTTTATTTAGAAATTATTAAAGAGTCACCAAAATTTGTGAACATCTTAGAGAAGTACTTATGATCTTATTTGGTGTTTGTTCAATGTTTATAGCTTATGTAACAATCCTACAAAAATCAAAGCATGGATTTTTATAGAAAATGGACACTGGTACAGTGCATGTGTGTGTGTTTGTGTGTGTGTGTGTGTGTGTGTGTGTGTGTGTGTATCTGTCCTATGTTTGGTCTTATCCCACCTTACCTAGTGTTTGAATCTTATGTAACTGCTGAACTATATCAAACAAATATTATATCAATTTGTACCTGATATTACAATCATAAGAATGTCTAGACTAGGAATCAAACATTGGCCTGATATATATATATATATATATATATATATATATATATATATCATGTTATGCCTGACAGAAGTCATGTTGCTACCAATATAATCAACATACAAGTATGCCACCACTGTAAAGCACACATTCAGCTACTCATTTACAGTAACAGTAACCCTCTTCTTTACTAGTTCTCCTACTTACTGATAGCCAATAATTTCTTCTTCCTGTCTGTAATTCTGATTTTCAGAATGTTTCATAAGTAAGACCATGTTGTGCGATGTTTTATATTACATTTTTATGTAGAATTTTCCTCACTTTGGAAATTTTTGAGATCCATTCAAGTTGAATGAGTAAGTAGTTTATTCCATCTTATTTCTGCATAAATTCATTTATCCATGGTGTGAATGTATCTCCATTTGTTTAACTATGCACCTGTTGTAAGGTATTTTAGGATATTTGTATGTTGAGGAAGTAATTTAGTAAGAAAAGGAAAACCTAAGAATGTAGAGGAGTTGAAGACTGGTAAAACAATAATCTTTAGCACAGAGAGCTAGAGTAGAAGGATTGACCTCAAAACCATGGCCACTGAACTTAACAGGCAAAGTGAATGGGTGTTGTGTTCAAAGGTTATGAGACCTCTTTTCTTCTTTCTTTCTTTTTTCTTTCTTTCTTTCTTTTTTTCTTCCTTCCTTCCTTCTTTCCTTCCTTCCTTCCTTCCTTTCTTTTTTCTTTTCTCTCTCTTTTCTTTTCCTTTCTGTTTCATTTTTGCCATTCTAGGGCCTGAACATCATGGCTTCAAGATCTCCCTCATCTTTCTTCACAGCTGGTTCTCTCCCATTTGAACCATGCCTGTATACTGGCATTATGCCGGTTACTTGGATATGGAGCCTTCAGTACCATTCTGATAAGTTGTATTCAACCCATGTTCCTACGGGTCTCAGTGTCTTACATAGCTAGAATAACAGGCACAAATCACTGGTATTCTGCTTCTATTTTTTGAAAACAATAAGCAAGTGAAGTCATTTTCCATAATGAAAATTATGGAAAAGTTGGTGCAGGTTTGAAGAGAAAAGAAAACATATTTTACAACCATCTAAAAAAATGGAAAGTGAACGGATCAGAGCTAGGACGTAATGTGTAAGGCTGCAGCATGAAGAGTTCACAAAATAATAACCATGAACTTAGAAGTGCTGACAAGGCTGTGTGTTTTTTCCTGCATCATTCAGCTGTGTGGATGCAGGTGCCTGAGAATGCTGCAGGAATAGTGATTTCAGGTAGCCAAGAAGAAATAAACAGATAAAGAGAAAACAAATGGTAGAGTTGAGAAAGCAAATCCATCTACTTTTTTTTTCCAGAAATGTGGAGTATATGGAAGCCAGTATATATTAAATAAATTCAAGAAGCCTTTTTCAAAGGGGAGAAGAGAAGAGAGGGAATAAGAAAGTATAACTGAGGAGGTAAATTTGATCAAAGTATATTTCATGCAACTATGGATAAAACACAATGAAACCCCTTTGTTCAATGAATATGCATTAAGAAAACACATAGTGTAGTAGCAATATGCCTTACATTATAAGTATAGAGACCAAATTTGTCTGTCTTCACTGTTAACCAATGTTTTGAAAATCCCACAGAAGTACTGCAATTGTTAGCATGTGAGTGCTTCCATTGTCTATTAAAATGATACCTGGAGTACTTAAGACTGCTATCTCCAAGAAGAATTTCAAGCACCTTTAGCCAGTTCCTTTGATTAGGAATATTTTGAACTTTCTAGCCATATGCATATGTGTAAACTTCAATGGTCTTTACAAAGCATTCATGGCTTAAACTTCTCTGATAAGCTGGTGCTATTTTCCCATCTGTTAGATCCCAACATTGCCTCAAGGAAAGAGAACTCCATTTAAGTGTTTCTGTGGGCATTTTCATTTTCCTACCTGACTCTCTTGGCTGAGATGTTAAAATATAGAAACTCTGCACGTCCTTCTGTGCAGTGAACTGGATGCCGAAACTCCTCACTCGCTGTATCCCTAAACAGATTATACCTCTTGTGGCCAGAGACAAGAGTACATGAAACAAGCCGGTGTTGTATGTCTGAGGAAACCAGCCTGTCGATGATTCCACAAAGCAGGCTGCTGCTTAGTTGAATACAAATACAACCATTGTATAAGCTCCGGGAAAAGAAAAGACATAGTGCTTCAGTCCAGACATTTTTTTTAATTTTCATGTTGGTACAGATCTTCTTCTGGCTGGATGTTTCAGATGTAGTCCATCTCTACCTCTGCTTTGCAGCAGTCTGGTAGTTGTATTCATCTTTCTGATTAATGCCCTTTGTTTTGATTTGGGCATTTAGTTTGGTTGCAGGTAAATAATCGTCAGTCTCTTAGGAAAAGGAAAATCACACCTGGATCACAATTCAACCAGCTTGCTTTGTTTTAAGATACTTTCACATTTATTTAGGTATTCTGCCACTCTCGCTACCTCCCTACCCTTTTCTTTGCAATCACAACCCTAACTTCTATCAGAAAATAAACAAGGAGCCACAATACATATCAGGGTCATAGTACTTCATTATCCAGGCAAAAAGAATAAAAAGTATAACAAATATTTTAAATTTGTTTACTGGCAGAGGTCATAAGGATGACAGACTGAAATCTGTACACTTTTCATTAGGGACCTTCATTCTGCTCTGCCTAATTACCTTAATTTTCTAAGTACCTCTAAGTCACTGCATAGTTCAGAACACAATTTAAAATGCTCTTTCCCCAGCTCTCAGCATGTTTACTTTCACCTTTAAGCAACAAAGACTGCAAATATGACCTTCTATTTGACCTAGCCGATCCATTTAAAGACTTAAAGTAAAACTCACTGAACAAAGCAACTTCACAAGGCCACAAGACCAAAACCAAATAAACTAGACAAGCAGTAGAAGACGTGCATGGCAACGTGCTCCCATTAAAAACAAAACAAAACACTTCATCAAACTCCTTTCCATGTTCTACGTTGATAAAATGGGCACAGAATAGCCAGGACTAAGAGTCAGCGCATAGGCTCCTCCCCTTTGTGCTTCCTAAGGCATTCTTCTAGCAACAGGTGACCACATGGGTTACACAGTATCTAAATGTAAAAATGTTGATTCACAGAGGAAATCAGCATCATGTTTGCCAACTACTGAGGGAATAGGAAGGAGAGACAATAGGGATAGTTTGGTCAATGGGTGTGAAGGTATCATTAGACAACAAAATAAAGTAGGGTGAGTAGAATAGTCCATTTCTGTTCCCTGGGACTATTTTCCTTAATGTGCTCATCCCTAGGCAAGTTGATTGGCAATGTAAAAGAAAATGTTTGAAAAATATAGCATGCAGGAGTACTTCTCAGGTAAGTAAAATAAATTCACTGTTTCACTTTTAATTCAAAAAAATATGAGCCAATAAAGTTATGAAAAAAAAGATCTCAAGTAGGAGGCACAATCTATTGCTTAGATTGCTTATGTTTTTCTTTTTCTAAAAGAAAGAAGACATTATAACATTAATATCAAACAGAGAATAATAGTAAGATACATGAAAATGAACAACTGAGTAACTGCTTCCTAGCTTGATTTGACATGTGACTAAAAGGAAAGGACAACCACCACAACTTGTGGTTTTTCTCCCACAACCTTAATTCTATGTGATGTTAAGAGACCAGAACAGAACATGAAATGGAGAACTAATCATTCAATCCACCTGGATTACTAATATGGCTAGATTAATAATATTTAATAACCAGCCTAATTATTCTGTTTTCTAAATAAGGTAAAAGATCACCTTATTGCACTTAACCTGTGCGTATGAATGGGAGGATTTGCCACATAATTTGATTTTAGTACCATTAGGTATAAGAAATTATAAGTGAAGTCTGTTCACATAAAAAATGTCCAAATATTGGAATACCACATTAAGGCTCCTTTTTGAAGACTACGTTAGGACTATTTCTCATGTTAAAATGTTAGATGCTGGAGTATTATTAAATAGTGTCAATCTCCTTTTCTGCTTTCTGAGCTCTGAAAAGAGAAAACTTATTTTCAGGTTTTATCACTATTGTAAAAGCATATGTAACTTTTCAGTAAATACTAGCAGAATGAACATCACTGTGAAATAAAAAATGACACTAAGTTAATCAATTCCATGAATTTTTCTTCTATTATCATTAATAAATTATGATAAAAATTTAAACTAGTAAAACTAAAATTTTAAAGATAAACTTATTCATGTGTTAGTTATTTGCTTGAATTTTTCTTTCACAAAAGCAACCTTGGATTTCACATATAAGCTAAGGCAATTAAAAGCCTCCAACTGTATTATAAACATTTGCTCTTCATGCAAATGTTGTGAGCTAGGTTTGTGTCTGTGAAATACATGTAATCATGTGAAATACATGTAATACATGACTTCATTTGTCTACACTGAGACAAGTTCCTCCTTAACATTTTATATATTGATAGAGACATTTTTATTTTGAAAAATAAGTCATTTTACCAATTTTTATTCATATCTTTTTAAATATTTTCATTGCTTATTAAATACATTTGTGAACAAATAGCACTCCCAATGCACCAAGCTCTGTGCAAAGGACTTGGCATGCATTATCTATGCTTAATGTAGCAAATATTATTAGATTATTTTCATACAAGAGGGCAAGTAAGTTGCCTAATCATCACAAATTAATAAGGGGATTGATTTTAGTTATTTTACAAGGTAGTTTCAAAATTAATAAAACTTTGGAGGCTGAGAATGGGAGGATTTGAGTTTGAGACCAGTCCTGGCAGAAAAGCTCATATGATTATTTTATGATCCAAAGCTGGGTACAGTGGATGAGAGGCTAATATTGGGAAGATCAGAATACAAGGGCAGCCCAAACAGAAAGGCCCATCTTTCTCAGTGGGAAACTGGAGATAATATCTCACATCTATAATCCCAAGGATGATGGGAAGCCTGAAAATAGACTGTGGTGTAGAAATGTGCCTGGGCAGCAAGAGACTTTATTCCAAAAATAATCTATGAATAATCTAAGACTGGAAAATAGACCACTGGTATCACACTAGCCTAGCAAGTTTAAGGCTTTGAGTTCAAACCCCAGTATTAGGAAAATAAAAAAATAATAAATAGAATAACATAAACACCTTCACACTGTAAAAAAAGATCCCCCTAAACTTGAGTCTTTCAAAATCTATGGATAAACATGACACCATACCCAACTGGAAAATCACTAATGATCTCCATAATCAACCTAAAGATAAAGAACAAATAAAACATCAGGAGGAAAGAATTGATTTTTCTTCCAATAGAAATTAAATGATTATCTGCTTACCTCATCTCCCTTTTACTCAGCCCCCAAATTTAAGCCTGCAGAAAGATGAATGAGTGGTTCAATGATAGACTATTACACAAATAGAAAGGAACATAATCATGGAGTCAGCACTTTTCATCTTCTAAATCATATGCTTATCTGCACAGAGTGGAAGTTTCAGATTAGTGGCATTTTTTTTAATGTGGTGCATATCATTAGGAGATAAGACTACTCCCAGCTGCTTGAAGGAAATAGACATTTTACGAAAAGAATCCGTTGGACGGAAATGAATAAGACAGAGTGATGATAGCAGAGGAAACCAGGTTGAACATTTCCATTTCTTCATTGTGGCTGCCTGCTTTTCTTACCAATTTAAGCATCTTTTTGAAAAGTATAATATCTTCATTTGCATCTCTGTAAAGTGTTATGATGTGAACTGCTTTACTGACATAAAAATTAATCATTGAAATGTACTGGAAACATCTTTTCTACTGCAAGATCTTTGAACATGAATCTGTAACAAAATGTAGTAAAACAACAGTTCTTTCATATTGTTTAAGAAACCTTCATGAACAAGTTCAATCCAAGTCAAGTACAATGCTCTACTATATTCTTTAAGGAGACTTGAACTTGGCAGAGGAGGGGCTGGGGGGGGGGCTCAACAGGTGTGAGACAGGCACAATATGGCTTAAGCCACTCCTTCAGTCCTATTCACTTTCATTATTTTTAAGTAAGATCTCCTATTTGTTACTGGGGCCAGCCTCACATAGCAATCCTCCTAGCTGTGGCTTCCTATGTGCCTAGATCAGAGAAGCATACCACCATGCCCAGTTATTGGGCTCTTTACCAAGACTTTCCTTGAACTATAATCCTGATATCCATCTTTAAATGTTTTAGAAATGGTATTGGTACTTAATTGTACAAAGAGGTTACAATTCCATAAGGTAAATTCTGAGCACAATGCATCTTGACCAATGTCACCCCTTCCTTCATTCTCCCACATTATTTCCCTCCCAAATATACCCTCAGGTTACAGAGTTCAACTCTGATATACTGTCCAGTGAATAAAATGTCAATATATTTAATATAATAAAATATAATTGTATAGTTATTTTAATAATTTTAATAGTACTAAATATAATATAATTTGCTCCCCCTTATACCCTCCATTTTCTAAGTAGACAAAATTATTATTATTATTACCACATCCAGCCATTGGTACAATTTTCAATATAATACATGGATTATGTGTAGGTAAGACTAAATTCCTATTACTAAAAGCTTACAACAGTTAAGTAACATGACACATCTAACAGGTGTTCCAATTAACACCTAAATAACCTAACTCACAAAATACTCTCTAACATAAATGTGACTTTAGCAAATCTTACTTCTTATTCTTCTAACAAGCTATCATGAACATATATACTGTTTGACCAAATTTCTACCATCAGACTTCCATTTCGGCAAGCAGAGAGAAGGAAAGAGAGAGGATAAGGCCATGTCTTACAAACTAGATACTGCATGGAAGCGTATACTTTATTGGCTATAATTTAATCATAGTTAAAAAGCAATATAGGAATAGAGTATTTCTTGTCATGTACACAATCAAACCTGCAAGCATATAGCTGAAGAGAAAACTAATAGTTTCTACCACAATGGTATCTACCACTTTACCTTAATAAACCAACACATCGTCCCCAAGAACTTTAACAATTTCATTAACACATTGTAATAATAGTGATGTGTTCTGCTGGAAAGTACCATTTGTACTATGAAGCAATTTGTTTATATTATATCTCATGTATTTTCTCTAATGTATCTCTTAGATATCATGTAATAGAGACCACAAATCCAACAATCTTCCAATAGGATATTGCATTGATGTATTGTAAGAGTCACCACATTTAAGCAATGCTGTGTGTCTATCATTTCATTAGCAATGTACACCATGGATACTGACGCTCCAACCAACAGAGTGAAAGCATAATAGAATTTAAGAATTACATCTCAGTATTGTTTTAGAGATTCTGTTTTCAGTAGAGAAAGGTCTGTATCCAATACTAATGACCAGATTCAATGCATCTCTTTTGCCAATGGTAGCTTCTGAGAAGAAAGTGGAGCTATGTATGGCTCAAGTGGTAGAACATTAGTTTTGAACAAAAAGAAACCCAGGGACAGTGCCTAGGCCCTGAATTCAAGCTTCAAGACCAGCACAATAATAATAAGAATAAGAATATAGCTGCTGAGAAAATATCATACCCTTTCTCTTTCAAAAGCTGTGCTTTTTAAAAAACAATTCAGCCCTAACTAAAGAGGATCTGAAGCTATTCACAAGTGAGTGTACCTGGAGGTGAGATCTGACAAGAAGTAACTAAAGGCAACCTTGTTACGTTGTTCAATCCTATTCAATGACAGACACCTGAGATGCTCAGGAGGGATTCCTATATTTCACTCATTCCTACACATATACCATATGTAGATACTGCAGGAGTCCCCATAAAAGCAGCCTCTCTTTAGAAGTAATACAACCTTGGTGAAGATGGATTACCTTTTCTTTTATGTAGTAAGGCACCAGACAAAAGATTGGTATGTAAAAGCAAAAGAGACTCCCATTTCTACTGATGATGAGTGGAAAGCAGCTGTGGATATAATAGCTACATAAAGGAAGTCACTGAGTGCAAAGTTAAGCTTTGAATTCTATTTAAGCAAACATGGAGAAAAAAAAAAAAAAACTAGATCACTTGTCCTCAGAGAAACTATCTTAGAACACTGAAGTTCCTCAGTGGATCCAAAGGGAAACTATTGCTGACAATTGGTAAAAGAGACACAAAGAACCAGTTGTCAGACGTGCCTACTGAATGCCAATTTGTAAAATAAAACCCTTTGAACAACCAACGGATGTTTTCAAAAAAAGAAGCTGCTGATTCAAAATGAATAACTTCACTTCTCTGTGTTTTCTCCTCTTGTATAGATCATCATTACTAGTTTTTGCTTTCTATTTTCAGCAAAAATTTGAGTTAACCTTTTGTTCCATCTGTAGCCCGCCTCCTGAAGCAGCACCACCTCCTTTTCATTATTCTTTTGAAAAGCACTGAAATTTGCAAGATGTGCCATTTCCCTCGCTGCACTCTGTGGAGGAGTAGCGGAGCTGGCTTTTCAAGCATGAAGATTCCTAATAATCAAAGGAACATGAGGACACAAATGAGAAAGTAGCACTCAATGCTAGAGTAGGTGGGACTGGAAAGGCAACAGAAGTCTCCACTCCTTAAAATGAATTGTCCAGAAGACTGCCACCGCTCTTAGAACTCACCACTGTGACTTTAAGCCTTTAACAAAATATTTTTATACAGACATCATTCACTAAATTACCACTAAGAATTAGTCCATAATTTGCTCCATTTGTATTGCTTAAATTCATTGCTCCTAAGACCATTGTTCTCCTCATGTATTAGCAAAAATAAAAATAAAGAAAAGCTCAACCTGCAAGGCTTTTTGTCTCTAATGACTTCTATTGAGGCCAAGAGTTGTCTATGGCCAGCCAGGGCACTGTAGCTCATGTCTGTAACCTTAGCTACTTCAGGAGGCTAAGATTCAGAGGATCCGAGTTTGAAGGCAACCCTTGTAGAAAAGTCCAGAAGACTCAAACTCTAGTTAACCAGCCAAAATCACAGGCTGGTGGGGTGGCTGAAGTGGTAGAGCACCACCCTGAAGAAACAAGAATTATGAATTGGAGATACTGAGTTCAAACCTGGTTCTGTCTTTCTTCCATTTGGAATGGCAATTGAGGCTATTATTGAATAGGTTATATGATTTTCATATTTGACATAGAAAACAAAATTTATTCTGAACATATAAATGTATTTTCTTTTTGGTTAGTCATGGGGTTTGAACTCTGGGTCTGGGTGCTGTCCTTCAGCTCTTCAGCTCAAGGCAAGCACTCTACCACTTGAGCCACAGTGCCGCTTCCCGTTTTCTAGTGGTTTATTGGAGATAAGAGTCTCATGGACTTTCTGCCCGAGCTGGCTCTGAACTTTGATCATCAGATCTCAGCCTCCTGAGTAGCTAGGATTACAGGCGTGAGCCACCAGTACCTGGCTGTATTTTCTTATATATTATTTGTCATTGTTATTTATATATTGTTATTTTATTTACAATAGCACTTCCACATATATAAAATACAGCTAGATGTTTAGCTACACGTGTTTATAGAATGTGTATTCATCTTCAGAAAATGTTGAAAGCAAGTACAAATTCATGGCCCTTCCATAACAACATTGGCACTTCAGTTTGGGATGGAGGTAAGCTATACCAGCCTGGAGGTAGCTGATTGGTACCAGGCTCTTATCATTGATTCTGACTCTGTGAAGAATGATAAGCAACCTAACATTTCATCACAAATTCTGCCTTGTAACTTCAGCAGTGATGGTGACTTCCCACAGAGGTGTGGAATGAGCTAGCAGATAGGGCCAATTTGTGATGAAGAATAAGAATCAAGGACTGGAAGAGCCTTGGGGGGGGGTTACATAACCTTGTCAACAAAATATAAGACATCTCAACATGCATTTGCTGCCCAATATGTTGTTACTAGTAACAGCGCAAACAGGACTAAGCCTACCAAGGTTCCTGTGGATGTTAATTAGATATGAGTATCATAATTGATTTGGATAGTAAAATCAGGCTTGCATGGTTTTAATTACAAATACTTTTCACATTTCTAAAGGCTAGCGAAGTCTAAAAGGAAGATTTCCACAGATCTGGCATTTAATGAGGGCCCAGTGCAGGCTCGTAAATGGCTGCCTTTTTCTGAGGTCTTCGCATGAAAGACAAAAAAGAAATAAGTTATATCTTAGCTTGTGAAAACACTAATCCTATAAGAAGAGACTTACTCCTACGGTCTATTTACTTTTCAAGGGTTCCATCTCCATCATATAAAGGATTAGGGTTTCCATTTATAAGGGACACAAGATGTAATCCATGGCTTTGAGTCATGTTAAGTGCAAATGACTGGAATATGTTGATATTTTCATGCATAAATTTTTCTGTCTAAAAGTGTCCTCTGTATACCCTTATGAATTCTTCTATCACAGACAAGGCAGAGAAAAAGGTATCAGAAGACTCAAGTACCTGTACTGCTCCTGCTTGATTTCAACATATGATCACAAACTGACTCAAGTTCTTTACTCTGAAAAAAAAAGTAGCTTTAATTTTTAAGCCTCTAAAGTCCCTTCACACATATTAGTCTGAAAAAGAAAATAAAATCTTGAAAAATAGGATCTCATGCTTTATCTGCATCACAATCATATTCTCATTTTAGAATTGCCATAAAATGATTCATTTACCTGTCTTTTGCAGAAGAGGTGAATATATAGAGACTATCCATTTAATCACTTGCCTTATTAGTTGAAGTCTTTTGAGATGCACCTTGTTCCTGTTATGCTCTAACAGCACCAAGAAAGTGTATGTTCAGATTTAAATAATATTATTTTATTAAAAATATACGATCTTAATTGGATGGTAGGGGTGCATAGCTCTAATCCTAGCTACTCAGGAGGCTGAGATGTGTGAAATGTGCTTCAAAGCTAACTGGGGTAAGAAAGTCCATGAAACTCTTACATCCATTTAACTCCAAAAAAAAAAAAAAAGGAAATAGAGCTATAGCTCAAATGGTAGAGCACTAGTTTCAAGCAAGAAAGCTCAGGCCCTGAGTTCAAGCCCTAGGATTAGCACAAAAACAAACAAACAAAATATCTTGTCATTAGAGAGCAGTGTGATATTACAAAGCTATTTGTTCTGTGATATATTTCACAGTAGCAGCTTATAATAACTGATGAAATGTTTCTCTAACATTTCTGAGTAAGAGAATTTTCTCTCTGACAATGAGATAGTTGTAATGGTAAGTTCATTTTATTCATTTTGAGAATTAAAGTCACATGACCTGTGATCATTTCCTCCTGATGAGCTACTAGGACTACACATGCAGTGTCAGAGAAAAATGGGGGGAGAGAAGACAAGGTGTACATTTCTTTGACCTTAATGTCCTAAACTATCACATATTTACTCTCTGGATGTCTACTTACTTCCCTAAAAACCAATTGAATAGAAGGATAAAGGGCATAGAAAATTATAATTAACTCCTTCTAAATTCCATTTGGCAGTAAAAATAGGCGAATCAATTATTATTTCTTAATAAAACCTAACTATCTGATACAAGTACATTGCAATAATCAAGCAGTGATTTGTGCTGCTGGCCACCAGGTTATTTAATATTTTCCTCCAGAATTTGTGTTATTTTCTGTGATGAGGGGTGATTTAACTTTAAGTGTAAAGAGTAAATTAAAGACTATATAGAGAAGAGGTAATGTGGAGGTTTTTTGGGAGGGTGTTAAAACTGAAGACACTTACATGTAACTCAGAATGAATCTTGGGGTGATTCATCTGTGAGCATGTATCATCTACGCTGCTTGAAGCCCACATAGGAAAAAAGCAAAGTCCAAAGATCTCTCTCCCACCCCCCCCCCTCTGAAATCTGGAGCTTGGATACACAATCCCTTTATAACTGAACATCAACATTCAGGTTCTGTAATCTTCAAGCTGTTGGATCTACATCAGTGAACCCCCAAGTTTTTATGCCCTCAGCCTTGGTCTAGTTTAAGCCATGTTCCTAGCATCCAAGGATCTCTAGCATACAAGCAGTCTCTCATGGGAATTCTTAGTCCCTGTAATTACAAGAGCCAATTCCCTTAATCATATCTATCTATCTATCCATCAACCTACCTATCTATGCCAGTATATCTAGGCAATCTTCTAGCTCTGCCCTCAGGAAACATTGATTAATATGTACCGCATTGTGTAGACATAGCTCTAGAGAAGCTAAACACTCAACAGAAAATCAAGTGCAAGATTGTTTGGATTGTACTAATGCAAATGTCCATCTTGTTTATTTAGTCTACAAACAGTCCTCTAATGTATAAAATTCTTTGAAAAATGTTCTATGTAAATCTAAAACTTTTTCAATTAATCACTGCAAAGTTCACTGTTTCCCTATGGCATTTGAAACTTCAATAAACACATTTGGCTAGGTATGAACATGAAAGCATGAAAAGAAATGGTAGCATCTGAGAATGTGACCAGAGGCCTGCTTTTCAGTAATGAGCAACCCAAGACAGGTCTTGTGAGAGCAGAGAGAAGTGGACCAACTAGTAAGATAAGCCACTGGAGTAGAAAAGAATCTTCGAGAGTAAAAGATGATTGCCAGATCCATCTGACAACTGAAAACTGAACTCAAAACATTAGTCCAATGGGAACTCTGATGTTGATTTTGTTTATTGAAGTGTTAGGAGATTATATTCTTATAGCAAGATTAAAAAGTTGCTGTTACTCAATTTGGAATTCTGAGTAAAGTAAGAAACAAGTACCCAGGAACTATTAACTCGGAGCTATGTATGTCATATGTATAATTATCGTGCAAAATAAGAAAACAGACTTGTGTGCTATGAAAACTGCTTATTTTTCCTTTCTCTATTTAAAACTGCAGAACATTTAAATTTCTCTTCTATGAATCAGTTACAAACCTATACTTGGAGTTGGCAAAAATAAACTATGGTCTCATGCAATTTGTCAGGAAAGAGGGAACCTGAGGCTTTACAAATTATAAAGAACTCTACAGAAGTAGGACTAGAGAGCACTCAGCTAAGGGAGCTCCTAACATGAAAAAATATGAATATAGGTAACAGAACGACACAGACAGGATGTCAACATGACAAATCTCTGAAGGATACAGCCTTCCATACACTGAAATGAACACAGAAATATGTATTCTGCATTCTGTTCTATGACCATAAATTAATTCTAATTGTCTTTGTATTGCTCATCTCAGCTAAAGTGTTACTAGAACAAGATCATTCTAGGATTCAGGATTCTCAGTGCAAGAGAATATAGAGATAGAGAATGAGATAGAGATAGAGAGAGGCAGCTTACTATAATGAATTACCACAAGAGAATATATATATATATATATATACATATATATACATATATATATATATATATGGAGAGAGAGAGCGAGAAAGAGAGAGAGAGGCTGCTTACTATAATGAATTACCACAAACCTGATGAATTCATACAGCAGAAATATATTCTCTCATAGTTCTGGAGGTTAGATAACAAAAGTAAAATAGCAAATTGACGTTCCCTTCAGAATCATTCGAAAAATATTCTGCTCCATGCTTTTTTTTTTTTCAGATTCTCGGATTCCTTAACTTGAAATAGTATCTCTTCAATCACTGCCTCCATCTTCATTTGACTTCCTTCTCTTCTGAGTATCTCTCAAATGTGTTTCTCTCTTATAAATATACATATAATAGTATTAGGATCCATCCAAATAATGCAAGGTAATCAATCTAATCTCAAAAGATCTTTGCTACCCAGGCGCCATTGGCTCACGCCTATAATCCTAGCTACTCAGGAGGCTAAGATCTGAGAATTGTGGTTCAAAGCCAGCCCTGGCAAGAAACTCCATGAGACTCTTATCTCCAATAAACCACTAGAAAACTGGAAGTAGCGCTGTGGCTCAAGTGGTAGACTGCTGGCCTTGAACTGAAAAATGCAAGGATTGCACTCAAGGCCAGAGTTCAAGCCCCACAACTGACAATAAAAAATCTTTGTGTACAGAAATGTCTCTTTTATTCCAAATAACGTTACATATTTCTCTGAGATTAGTAATAGGTACCTTTGATTGATCTTTACTCTGTATTCCACAGCCAGAAATAAAGGAAAATAAATGATCCAGCCTTCAGGTTCTGCAGTGAAGGTGTAACACATACATAAAGACATCCATAAACAGCAAGTTTGGGGCTAGAACAATAGGTAGTCCACAATTTACTAATATACTAAATATTTACTGAAATCCACTTTTCATGGAATACAATGTATACACATTATTTTTTCCATGCATATACTTCCACTAAAATTATAACATAACACTGTGTCATGGCCTTTGCATATAGAATCTGACATTTAAGTCGTTTAAGCAATACAGATTTTATGAAGCTATAAAATGCTCCAAATCCAGAACAGCAGACTTTAAGTAGAGGACGATCAGAGATGCTGTGGATTTCCTGACCCTGTCATCCTCTTTATCTGAAATATCTCCTAACAGAATCCTATGTTGTAGGCTTAGTTCTCAAAGTAGACTTGTTGTGAAGAGATTGTATCTTAAGGGTTCTTATCATTGGATTAACCCATCTGAAGGACGATAATTAAATGCAGTATGGGGAGATGCTTAACACTTTAAAATATGGGACCTTGTGGAAAGATGTATGTCCTTGAAGGGTATGTCTTACCAGTGGACTGCGTTCTCTCTCCCTCTCCCTCTTTCCCTCTCCCTCCCTCTCTTTCTGTCTCCCTCCTTCCTCCTCCACTTCTCTGTTCTCTCTCCTCTCCAGCTGCCATGAAGTGAGCAGATTCCTGCCATGATGCTCACAATGATAGAAACAAATGAACCTTAACTGAAATGTCCAATAGCATAAGGCAAAATAAATCGTTGACTCCTTTTAGTGACTTACCTCAGGCATTTTGTCAGGAAACACATTTTTTTTTTCTAATGACACACTGGACAATGCTTGCATATATCTGCCTAGAACTTAAACTTCACTAGTCTAGAAGCTTGGGAGAGTTAATTCCGAGGAGGTTATTAATCAAACTAATCAAAGTAAGATGAAAGCCAAAGGATAAGTGTTTCCTCCTTTCATCCCCTAGGCATATTATTCTAAAACATATTTCATAAAACATTTCATAAAGTACAGTGAATCAAGCTGCAGTCTCTCAGACTGATTGCCAATTTAATAATGCATCCTTAGTTTAGTTTTCCTTCCTTCCCTATTTTAATCTTTTACTCCTATTCCTGTTATATATGCAATTGTGTATCCCAGACTCCCCTTTCTCAGGTATTTCAGCTGAAATATAATTGTTTCTTGGATTTCCATAAAAGATCTTCAGAATGGGATTTAAAAGTTAGATCAAGCTCTGAAGAGTTGATGGTATATAATAAACAGAACAAGAAAGCATCACAGTGAATCTCACCCTTGGTAAATTAGAACAGAGTACATTTGGAAAATTAAATGTTAGTATTGGGGACTGCCAGAATGTCATATTGGATGATGAGATTGTACAGAATGGATTTCTGCCTTTAGCTGATTGCTGGGGGGGGGGCAGATGGGGGGAGAACAAGCTGTTTGCCTTATCCACTCAAGCCATATATGGAATGAAAGAAGAACATTGTAACTGTTTAGGGAAATCTGAATCTCCTACATACACCCTATGAAAATCAGGCACAAGATTTTATTGTGAAGGTGGTAAAGCTGTGCAATTACTGAATATGGGGCTTGAACACGTTGTCAAGGCAAAGTCAGAGCCTCACCTGGAGAAGCGCCACCTGAGACGTGGAAACTGAAATTTCTATGAGACTTCAGAATAGCAGAAAACTATCTATACTATGACATTTCAAGTATGTCTAATATTTAATATGTCTGAGGGTAACAAACCCTTATTGAACTCAATATCTATATTGGGATATAGATCTTGTTTTACCAACATGGCTCTTTCTGCACTATCAGACATTAATGTGTCTTAACAATAGTGTGTTAGGATATTCCAGGTTGCCTTGCTGAGAATTCAAACTAATAATATACCCTATCAGACATTCATAGAAATCACCAGCACAAGAAAACATCCTGTGAGGCTGTTATACTTTCCCCCAGGATGAGTTAGTATTAAATTTAAACCAAACATTAATTTTGAATCCCTATACATTGAGAATTTAGAATATACAGGTGCACAAAACAAAGAGTTATACTATAAATAATCCTCATTTTCAATCCATCCATTAACTCATTTGCAGAATCCAAGCTACTGTTCCACAAACATTAAATTCCATCGCAAATTCTTGTGTTGGAAGAGGGATGGGTGGTCCCATCATGGAAAATACAACGGGGTTTCCACTGAACTGAATTTATTAATTAATATCATTTATGGATCCTTGTCATAGAATCAATAGGCATCAAAGAAAAGAACAGAGATGATAGTAGGGCAGTACTGAACATATACCACCACAAGAAAGTGCTAAGATCATCATTACTGATTGGGCAGTGAGAAACATGGTTAGAAGACACAACATAATTCTTATGTTTTGCTTCTGTGTTCAGTAATAACTATGATAAAAAATAAAACCACTGTGGCTTTAAGAGTTAATTAAGATTTCAACTAAGCAATTCCATTTCAAAGATTGACCCTTCAAGGATAAAAGTGTAAATTATTTTGCCAAGCAATCAACCTTGACAAGTTGAAATTGTAGATGAGGATGAGGTAAACCTAGAAATAAGTGCCTCAGAATGTATGATAATGTATGCCAATTATGGCTTCAGGACAAGCTACACCAAAGGGAACATGGCTTTGGTCTAATAATCCTGTGGGTTTAACAGAATATGAATGGATCTAAATATTTTATGAGTTGGACTGCATATACTTCCTTTATGTGCAACTCTAAACCTGTCCAATCTCATCTGTTATTCCAAATACTGTAATGAGCCTGTGAAGGCTTCACAAAGGTATAAAATATATCTTCACAAAGGTATAAAATATAATCACCTCAGTGGCAGGTGCATTATACATGTCCTGCTTCCTACACAGGAAGAGAAGTATGTATTTTAGATCTCTTTAATATTGTAGTATGAGATTGCTATGGAACCCATGAGCACTCATTCAGAGATAACCAAAAAATATGAATGGGCAATTGATCATAGAACCACAGTTTAACAATATAGGGCAGGAGTTGATAGATACAAGTCCTCCTTTTAGTCAGAGAGTTCCACAACATATTTACTAGCTTCCTTGGAAGGTCATACTATATTCTATATTAGGCTTATCATTCCTGTTCTGCAAGGTCCTATTTTAAAATAATAATAATAATAGTAATAACATGTATGCAAAACTTCCTCTCAGAACTGCGTTTCAGAAGTCTCTTACTCAGCAAAGCTAACATCTTGCCCACACATACATAAAATATTTACACACACATAGAAAAATGAAATGAGATATTTGCTCTTATATGAAAATGCTACATTTTCAGGCATTTCATACTTAAAGCCTCCCCTATAAGCAAAAGCCAGTCCCTCAAGATGGGAAAATCAAAAATGCTTACTTTTTTAATGAAATTCAAATACTACATCAAATACAATTGATCTATCTCAAAATCCAAACACATCAGTTATTATTAATCAAATGTTTTTAAACATTGTTTGCATATGACCATGGTTAGGCTGTATATGAAACTTCATATGAGGAAAGATTATCTTATTAACCTTAAGGCCTTTCCTATGCATGAGAAAAGTTTGGAATCATTGAAAGATAAATAATATCTTAGATTATTACACAACTTTCTTTAATAACACATAAAAAGGAAAAAATAGACATTATGATTTCCAATGGTAAAATCTGCGTCTCAGGTGAGCAGCTGGATATGAAGAATGATCTTCATTTATTGTGTGTGACTGTTAGCTACCACCTTTCCGACCTTGGAGAATTCTCTACAAAGTCACTTCAAGTATAATTACAAAGGCAAAGAGAAGAGGAAGGTAATTGTCAAAGGAATATGTACTGTTGATGGAACACAAAGAATTCTGCTTATTTTTCCTTTATGTATATATTTAATAGTAAGTATTTGATTCATTCCTAAATTCTGTTTTGGCATTCCTTCCATTTATACCCATCAACCTTCTCTCTGGACGCTCATTTTCTTCTTCATATTTTGAATGCATCTTTGATATACCATTTCTTTCATTATAATTCCAAACTGCTTAGTTGTGTGTGTATCACAAGATTGCATCTTTGTCAACTATTATCTATATTTTGGATAAACTTCTTTTCCATAATGGCACTGTATTTTATTTCATGATTGTCATATATCTTGAGCTAATGTTTTGAATATCTTTTAAAATCATGTCATTTGATCATTTTAAATGCATTGTTTTAAAAATAAAATTATAAATACAACTTATAAGTAAAATAAGGCTTTGTTTTAATGTCTTAAAACTTTTATTGTCACCTGTACAAATTAAATGAAGTATATAGTTAATGATAAAATGCGAAGTTATTTTTTGATATAATGGTATTTATACTCAAGACTTCATTGCTTACTAGGCTAGAACAATAATTCTTAGCTATGTTTCAAGCATATCTTGTATTTCCCTGTGTTTTAAAAATAAAATCCTGGTTTCCACTCAGAAATACACCTGAGCTACAATCCATCTATTTTTGGTTTCTTGTCTGTGGGTAGCAAGCATGTACCACAGAGTCCAGCTTCCCTCTGTGGAGATGGAGTCTCATGGACTTTTCTAGGTTGTCCTGCCTTGAACCTTAATCTTCCCATTTTCAGAATCCTAAGTAACTTATATCCTGAGAATGGCTTGGGAAGAAGGAAGGAGGGAGAGCAATGGAAAAGGTAAGTCTAATCAAGATAAATTTCATTTATGTGATAAATATGTTATGCATAAATAGGTTATGCCAGGCACCAATGGCTCTTGTCTGTAATCCTAGCAATCAGGAGGCTGATATCTGAGGATCACGGTTTGAAGCCAGCTCAGACAGGAAAGTCCATGAGAACCTTATCTCCAATTAACGATGAAAAACTCAGAAATGGGGCTTTTGCTCAAATGTTAGAGCTCTGGCTTTGAGCAAAATTAATGTTCAGGGACAGCATCCAGGCACTGAGTTCAAGCCCCATCATGGTGATATCTGTGTATGTGTATGTACTATATATAAATGTGTGTATATTATATATATACATGTGTATAAATATATCCTATATACACATGTATATACACATATACATTTATATACACTAAATTCTAGTAATGTATAGAGAAAAGAGGACACTTTTATACTGAGTGTGGAGACATGGAGACTATTGAGAGTGGACTTGTAAAACTAGTACAGTTTTATGTAAAACAGTATGGAGGTTCCCAAAAAGACTACAATTTCCATATGGTCAGGTAATCTCATTTTTATTTATATAACCAAAGAAAAGAAATTAGTATACAGAAGAGGTATTTACAGTACTGTCTTTATTTCCACAGAACTTGCCATGTGCAAGATGCACAATCAATCTTAGTGTCGGTCAGTATGGATCTTTTGAAAAGTTACATACACACACACACACACACACACACACACACACACTTCTACATATATGTATATACTATAAGTACTATATGTATATAAATACATATAGTATAAAATATGACATGTAGAGGTATATGTGAGAGAGATGCACATTCAGTAGAATATTATCTAACCATAAAAATAGAATCAAATCATCTCCCAAAGCAATGTGGATAACCCAGGAGGACATCATAAGAAAAATAAGTCAGAGACAGTAATAAAAGTATTTCATTCATATGTATATTTTCATTCATCTATATTCAAATGCTAATTAGGATCTCAAAGGAGAAGAAACAGAATTAAGACTGTTAGTGGTTAAAAGATACATGAAGGGGTATTAGAAGAGTATTAGTTAAGAGGTACAAAGATATAATAGGAAAGAGTAAGTTCTAGTGTCCTTACCAAAATTAAGTGACCATAGTCACCAGTATCTATTGTGTATTATAAATGAGAAAAGAGAAGATTTTTAATGCTTCCCATCTAAACAAATGACAAGTGTCTGCTTGAGTTGTGTTAATTACTGATTTAATCATTATATAGGACACAGGCAAATATCACAAATACCATGTAAACAGGTACAGTTTTTACATAAGAATTAAAATTTTCAAACCCAATTTCTGAAAAAGCGTTAAAATAATAAATTTCCCCAACCAAAACAATGAGTTTAAATCAGTTTAATAAAACCAGCATCCTTGTCATATACTAATTGTCAAGCGTGTAGAGTATACACAAAGCAATTTGTAATAAACTTATTTGCATAAAGGAAGAGCTAAAGACCATATATAGATAGAGTGGAGGGGCAGAAATAGCAATAAGACCATATGAAAGGACTACAATCTCTTTTTATGTTTTTTTTTATTTTTTTGTATTGTTCCATTAGTATCTCCTTTTGTGCCTATATTTCTGAGAACCTTTTCATGTCTTTTTGAATTTATGCAGTTTCCTAGGGCTTTCAGCCCTGATTATGATTTCTTAAAGAATCACCATTTCTTTCCTCAGCAGTATTACAACATGATTCTCACAGATTTAAAATTTGTCCCTTGATATTGTTTTTATGCAATTCAAGCTTACAATTTATTTTATGGATTTCCCCTGCCTTGGCCTCAAGACAACATCTTTCAGTCCATTTACGTTGAAAGGCATGTACTGGGCACCGTGTCTCATCTCCCATAATGCCTGCACTCCTTCCACTCTTCTATCTCCCTCTTCAACCTTTCAGGTCATTAGTTTCTCGAAACATCTCTCTCTCTCTCTCTCTCTCTCTCTGTGTCTCTCTCTCTCTCTCTCTCTCACACACACACACACATACACACACACACACATAATAAAAGAAGCTGTTTATTTTCAAATGAAGCAGCATCTTTCATAGCAAGAAAATGTCTTTTATGTGCCCTACCATCAGAAGGTTGGTAACTTAAGGAAGGGATATTTCCAAGTATCCTTATTCCTACTATGTAAATTTAAAATAAACCTCTTTCTTCTTTCACTACATCCTCCTTCAGAACTGACCAGAAACAAACAACAACAAAAACTGATTTTTTTTCTTTCACAAGGTCTTGCAACTCATAGCAGGTGTTATAAAAGCACAGCATGTTTTGCTTTCTTATGATAACGAAACAACAGGGCAGATTTCTAAGGATCTGGATTTTAATGGAGGCTCCAAAGGTTTGCTTTCTTTAAGGAGGTTTTTGAAAAATTCGTAAGTTCAACAAAATAGAGATTGAAATACTGTAAATAAATAAAGCTAACTCAAGAATGATTTTTACTAAGACAAAATTAACTGTACAGATATTTCTAAAACAAGACATTTTACTAACTTGTTATAAAAGGTACTTTTACATGCAAAGTTGAGTTGTAATGGCATGTCTCTGTGTGAGTTCTAGGATAGATGTGTTCTTTCTTCTGACAAATGAAGAAACTCATTTGGGATTTGCCCCATGACATAAAAATATGGGAGAGTTGAGGCAGAATGACACTCCAGGTTTATTGTACATTCACTTTCTCAACATATTTCTCTTATTCTCCAGAAATAATCTATTCAGTAATGAATTGCTAAAATTGTACTGTGCATTCTGCATTATGCTAACAGTAATGAAGAAACAAGAGATGCAAAGCCCAATACTGAAGTAGACAGTGGATTTGTGTCTTTTCCTGGAATTACTTGCTTCAAAGATTTCTGGACATTTTTGTTTATTTACAGAGAGGTTCACTGACTTTAACCAAGTTCATGGACAGCATCCTGTCACCTCGAAAGGTTTGGACTCCATTCAGGTGAAGTATTTGGAGGTAGAGGAGGAAAAATAGAGATATCCAGCCATGGAAATGACGGTAGATGAAATTTGAATAACTCCACACATCTGGATAAACTCCGTGATTACATTGCCCAATAAAGGTCTCTTAAAGAAAGCTTTCTAGGACTAGTATGTAGGATGTTGACAGGTTAACACTCACAGTCTCTACTTGCAGGAAGAAGAGCACAGTGACCATGTTATGAAAGAAGAAACTCTAACTCTCTCGAAAGAGAAACCAATTCCCTCAACTTCCAGCTTAGCCTAAGCTCCCAGACATCAGCCACTGTATAACTGCTTCACATAGAATGATTCCATGTCACTTGTAATCCTTAACCATCATCCAGCCTGGCTGCAAAGCACACCGAAAACAAGAAGGACTATGGTACCAACAACCAAGTGTAGATTCAACTTAAAAACAAATGATTATTCTAGTTTTAAGCTCAAGGTCTAGGCCACATATAATTGGAATATGAGGATTCACGATCAGCTTTATAGGAGGATCCACAAGTGTGTTAAGTAGTAGTGGGCATACATCATTTGATTAGCTGATAAGGAAAAATTAAAATAATTGTATTCCCATTTAATCATATAAACATCATATTTTTATCCAGAGATAAAGCATGGACTTGAATAATTCCTGGAAGCATCAGCATTTTAGGGACACTCCTATTAATTTAAGAATGTGCCATTAAAAAATCCTTTTCCAAAGTATTTTTCTATCATTGAAAATTCTCATCATAATTGCCAAAAAAGTGATGTTCTGAACACAGAAAATATCCCTAAAATATGAAAACTTGCCCTCTCTAAATAAGGCTGCTGATTGTTTTTTTTTTTTTTGTCATGGAGATTGAACACAAGACTTCGTCCCTGTCCCTAAGCTCTTTTACTCAAGGCTAGCTCTCTACCACTTGAAGCCACAGCATCACTTCCAGTTTTCTGATGACTAACTGGGACAAGAGTCTCACGGATTTTCCTGCCCAGGCTGGCTTTGAACTGTGATCCTCAGATTTCAGACTCCTGAGTGAGTAAGATTACAGGTGTGTGCTACCAGAATCCGACTGATCTTTATTTCTAAATTTTCCTCAAGAGCACAACCTTATTGTAATGTATATTTCTTGATTAATGAACTCAAAAAGCTTTTCTATAAATAACCTTGGCTTACCTCACTAACTTTGCTTTATCTAACTTTGCTTTGGAAGAATCATGTAAAGTATCTCTTTCTTATTTTACTCATTTGATTCTTTTGATTTTTACAAATAGTAGGTAGATAGAAGATTATCAAAGCAATAATTCATTTAGTTATATTAACTGTATAATATAACTTGTGACATGCATATAATATAATTTGATCATATTTACTTCTCTATTACTATGTCTAATCACCTCCATATTTTTTTCCTTCTCTTCCACATGACTTTCTTTACTCCCATGACCATTTTTGCTCGGGTTTCAGGGTTTTATTTCTTCTTGGCTTCTTATTATCCATAAATTAAACATGTAACACTTTTCTATCAGATTCACATCTCTTAACACCATGATCTCTAGTTCTTATGTTTCTCAGTAATTACAGTGTTGATTGAGAATGTTCTAAGCAATCATAAAGAATCTATTGCCTAAAAGTAGTTCTGTTCTAAATAGAATTACTAGGCATGTGTAAAGGTCATTTATTATCATATTCATGCTATGCTTAGGGGATGGTGTTTTGATAAGAAGATACTGAAATCCATTATAAAATTATGCTAAGTTGTATTACTGTACTTCCTATATTTATACTTCTGATGATGCATGAAAAGTAAATTTTCAAATGCTGATGGCAATGGAGAAATAAATAGTTAAGCTCTAGATAAAAGATAAATGTTGTTTCTCAACTCACTAGGAAATTATCTTCCAGAGCTTAGGGCAAAATAAATCACACCACACTCTCCACCTCTAGGAAATTTGCTCTGGGCCAAGAACAAAGTATGCTGAGGTAGCTGTAAGTGTTGAACTGCGGAGTGTTTACATTGGCAAAAATGAATTCAGAAAATATTGAATTCCAAAATTTAACAGCTAGGAGCTGCTTTATATAAAAAAAAAAAACTAACTGTTTTAGCTTCTCCGGAAATGAGTAAAGAAACTTGCAGGGCTAGGCTTGCATCCTTAAATGACTACCCTACCTAGATAATGTAATGACTGCCTACAGTTGAGCTTTAATATCCTCCTCTTTCCACTAAAGCCCACCACTCTGGGGTAGTGTGTCTACTTCTTATGCTCTCAGCCTATAGTGAAATATGAAGAAAAAGTTCTTATATCCATGAATGTTTTTTCTAGCAAATGTAAGAAAACAAAATTTAATGCAAAATGACAAATTCTTCTGGAAATATTCACATTATTCAGGCCACTTTGCTCATATATATATATATATATATATATATATATATCTTAGGAATTTGAGTTTATTTCCTTTGACTGTACATAGCCAAAAGAAATTATTTGAACCAAAATAAAACTGTTGAATATGCTTTGTCTAGCCCTGAATGAACTTGGTATATCAATATCCATTTCATTTCTTTCTACTCACTGAAAAAGTCAATCCAGCTATCCTTGACCTGTCATTTGACCCATCTCATAGATGGGTTTTGGAGATGTACAATTAACCTATATTTTAAATACTTCCTAACTCTAGGTTGTTACTGTTGATAGCAGTCTGTTGACTTTGAGTCTGTTAACTCATTCACACCTTCTTGACAAATAGCACAATTGAGACTATTCTTGGTTACATAAAATATCTTATCCTGCTGGGTACCTGTGGCTCATAGGCTGTAATTCTAGCTACTCAGGAGGCTGAGATCTGAGGATAGCAGTTCAATGGCGCAGCAAAGTCTGTGAGATTCTTATCTCCAATTAATCACCAGAAAACCAGAAGTGGCACTGTGGCTCAAGTGGTAGAGCACTAGCCTTGACCTTGAAGAGCTGAGGGGCAGAGATCAGGCCCAGAGTCCACCATGGACAAAAAAAAATAAATTAAATTAAAATTAAATAATAAAATCAAATAATAAACTTAAAAAATGTTATTCCCACATCCAAGCACAGTTGCTAAATCCTCTCCTACTGGAAGTAGCTGTCCAAGCTGGATGTTAATGTTACATGCTTATAATCTTGTTATTCAGGAAGTTGAGATTCAAAAGACAAGTTTAGAATCCATTAAGTTACAGTAAAAAAAAAATCTGGAGACTCTGACCTGCAATAATGGATAAAAAAATCTGGAAGGGGAGGAGTGGCTCAAGGGGTAGAGTGTCATGAACAAAAATGCCCCAATACCGTTTAAAAAAAGATACCATTTTGTTTTAAACACTAAAAACAAAAATGTCCGCATTGTTTAAGGAAATGAACAATGCAGGTAAATGTCTTGAAGATTTGTTTTGTAAAAGTAATCTTGTAGACCTTAGGTGATGGTGGGGGTATAGTTCTACACTTTATACCAGGAAATGATTACACTTTACAAATCCATCCTGAACATTAGCAAGGACCTCCCTGGTATGAATTACCTCAAAGAAAAAAGAAATCTGATCCGTGCCCTCTATGTTGAGAGGAAATTATCTAAACGTTTATGTCCTCCAAAATTCATATGATGGAATTTATCAATATGTTGACATAAAATGAAGAATTTGGGAGATGATTATTGAAGATGGATTCTTGAAAGACATTAATGTACACTTACAGGTGAACTGAGCACAAGTCTTCACTAGACACCTAATTGGCTCTTAATCTTTGACTTGCCAATATCCCAAACTGTGAGAAATAGATTTCTTAATTTATAGGCTAACAAGTTTAGACTACTTTTTGTTATGGCAGCACAAACAGACAAGGACAAAAACAACCAACCAAAGCCCAACCAGTGATTAAGCTGTTTTCAATCTGGAGTTGTAGTGTTAAGTAATTAACATCTGTTTCTGGGCACCTATGTAGAGGCATCTTAATGACATTGTTGCTGGGGCTTTATCTGCTTTCCTTCTTCTGTAGTAGTTACTCTGATGTTGTTAGGCCTAGAGGCTAAAAGAGAAACTGGCACCTGTTCTAAGTCTCTACTGAAACTTCAAAATGGAAAATAATAATCTAATTAAATGAAAGACATTTTTCTTCTGTCTGGAGCTGCTAGGAAGACTATAAACCATTCAGTGGACTGTTCAAGGTTTTCTTCAGCAGAAGAGATGGTGGATACAAGTTCAGGTGGTCTGCAATTAGTCGTGGGAAAGTGTTTCTGGCAGACATCCAATGCCCAAAGGCACAGCATTGTTATGGTCTGCAAAACTACCTCCTTAGGAAACCTCATTTTCTATCCCTTCTAAAGTCTGAACTGTAATTGCGGTGTCTGAGATGAATGAAAGGGTACTCTGACTTGTCCCAGTGCTTCTTTCCACAGGACTCCCTCTTTCGGTGTTACAAGAAGATAATTCTGATTCTTTGCAAATAAGTAGGGACAGCAGTGATTCCTACAGAAAACACAGAACCTGCACCAACTTGTCCTTATTCATCGCAGGGAAATCTTTCAGTCTTTCACATCAGAACCGTCTGAGAGATTCAGACAGCAAAATCAAAAGCTCTTAAGGTTGATATTCAGAGTCTCTATGTTTCACAACAAAGTTAAGATTCTATAAACATGAGTACTTAACTTCTAGTTATTGTCCTTCATTCAGTGAGAAGTTATTAAGAACTCATGTTTTGGCTCATAACTGAAACTTACTCAGTAGTAAATGTTTATAACTTCATCAAATTAATAGAATTGAAAATGTGAATGAAATAAAGTATTGAAAATTGATAGATTTTATGAAAAAGAAAAGCAACAATAACCTCGAAAGTAAATTTGAAGATAAGAAACCAGCTACAGATCTAGAATAAAGAGAGAACTTTATTCCCTCATTTAAGCATAATGATTTCTTTCTAAGGCCTTGATGAAGCTGAAAACTAGTTCGGAGAAAATTTGGTATAATATTTTTAATAAATCAGGAATAACACAGCATCGTGTTATTTTGTGTTGCTTTGTGATAGCGGACTTATAAGGTCATCAAAAGGAATATTCAGCTAGGGATAAGTGTGGCATGAAAGAATGACATGATCATAAAATATATTAGTGGTTGTATTTCACTTTGCTCACAAGTCATCTTGGTTTAATTTGATTGCTAAGATGAAGATGGAAAATTCAACAAGGACCCAAAGGAAAAGGTATTTTCAGTCACCTAAAAAGTGTTTTTTCTTATCAATGAAAAAAAGAGAACATTGTCTTAATCCAATGGATTATCTTCTACCTATGAAATCAATCATTGATCTACAAATTCTTGTCCCTTTTCTAATCATCAGGAAGTAACTAGTCAGCACCTCAGTTTAAGAAGCTGCCCTGAATTCAACTTAATTCTAAAGACCAGAAGATATAACAAAGAAAATAAAGACTGATTTTTGATAATAACTCTCATAGAATTTTCAGACCTTTGGGTGAAAGATTCACCAGATATAATATTATAATATTATATAATATAATAACAAAAATAAGTAACTACTAAATTTAAAAAATTGTATGATTAGTTTGTTTAACAAATCTTTAATGAAAATCACCAGATCTTCTGACAGGCAAATAAGGCAAGGCATTTTTTTAAGATGATACTTGGCCTGTTTTCAGTTGAAATAGGAAACTAACAGGCAGAAAATGAGAATAAAGAGATTCTAGCGTCAATGTAGAAATTAGACCAAATTAAAGAGTGATAAATTATTTTGAGAAAGAAGGTACATATGGATCCATTCAGGATTTGTAAAAGGCCCCATAGAGGAAGACAGTAAAAAGTTTGAGGTAGGGACTGGGAAGGTGGCTCAGTGGTAGAGTGCTTGCCTTGCATGCCTGAGGCCCTGGGTTCAATTCCTCAGCACCACATAAGCAGAAGGAAAAAAGCCAGAAATGGTGCTGTGGCTCAAGTGGTAGAGCGCTAGCCTTGAGCTGAAGAGCTGAGGGACAGTGCACAGGCCCAGAGTTCAGGCCTACGACCGGAACCCCCCCAAAAAAAAAGTTTGAGGAAGAATGAAAGAAATATTTTACAGGTTTGGTAAAAGTTTATAATGTTCTTCTAAAGCCAAGAAAAAAAATTAGAAATTTAAATAATGGAGCAATGCACTCTAACCCATGAAGGAAGACAAAAAAATAAGTATCTTAACTTCACATATCATTTTTCTCTAAGATAAAGAATTAGACATGAATAATTCTACATGGAAAGAAATCAAACCTTACCAAGACCCAGCTAAGTGAAAATTACTTGATTTTGAGTTTCATTTTAAGAACAGAATGGGCTATAGGTTTTATTCTATCATTTGCAATGCACCTCAGCAAGCATGTTTTAGTTTTAATTCTTTTGTGAGTTATTAATACTTAGAACAGTACCTAAATCATAGAATCCATGGATTATAAAGGATAAGCAGATTAATTATAAATCATTAGCTTAAAATAATCAAATTTTGAAGTTTAAATTTTCAAGTATTTTAAATAAGATTTTTTTTTTTTTGGTCCGGTCATAGGGCCTGAACTCTGGGCCTGGGCACTGTCCCTCAGCTCTTCAGCTCAAGGCTAGCACTCTACCACTTGAGCCACAGCGCCACTTCTGGCTTGTTTTCTTTTTGCTTATGTGGTGCTGAGGAATCGAACCCTGGGCCTCATGCATACAAGGCAAGCGCTCTACCACTGAGCCACCTTCCCAGTCCCTAAATAAGAGTTTTCTTACATTTTTTTTCTGTAAGATACAGTGCTGTTTCTCCCAAATAAGATGAATTTTCACGGAATTTCATCCTGGAATTAACCTTTTCTCCTTAGTGTACTTTATCTGAAACTTAGGAAGCGGTCAATATGCCTTCTTGACAACCTTCCTAAAGATACACAGATATGATGATGATGATAGATGATAGATGATAAAAGATAAAGTATAGAGGATAGATAAATAGAAGATACATGATTGATGGATAGAAGATAGACAATAGATGGTAGAATGATAGATTTGGACAAGCAAGCATACACATATATAAATTCATGCATACATAGCATGAACAGCATGCATCATCTTTGAGATTGTTCCATTAATAAACATTAGAAAAAAATATAGATATATATTGTGTTGGTTGTGGGCCTTGACCTCTGAGCCTGGGCACTGTCCCTCAGCTCTTCAGCTCAAGGAAAGCACTCTACCACTTGAGCCACAGCACCACTTCAGGTTTCCTGGTGGTTAATTGGAGATAAGAGTCTCACAGGGACTTTCTGCCTGAGCTGGCTTTGAATCACAATCCTCAGATCTCAGCCTCCTGAGTAGCTAGGATTATAGGCGTGAGCCACAAGCTCCCAGCTAGAAAATATTTTTAACAAAAGCTGAGACTAAAAACTTTTACTTTGTATCTGTTTATATGATTGAAATAAAAAATACTAAAGTATGCCATATGATAACTCATTTAAATAGATTCAGTACAAATTTAAGCATCAATATAAAGTAATCATCACAGAGACCAAATTTCTACTTATTTAAATGTTTCACACATGACAGCTATAATTTCCTTAATTATCAGAAATTCTGAAAAACACTTTCATGAGTGAGGTTGTTACTTTTATCTTAACAACATGATGTTTAAATCTCCCTAGAAGCATATCATCATGTTGTATTTCCAAATAACCTGTAATATTAAGAAATCATCACTAATTTTACAATAAACTATAAATGACATAAAATTTTGCCCAAGTAAAAAACTGAGTGATGTGATAAGACTTATGTTCAAAGAATGTCTATCATAGCTGTTGACATCTAGCAATGGAAAAAAACACAAGAATATTAAGCTGTCAAATAGTTTTACAAGAAGGTTACACACTTTGAAATTATAATTATCAGCATAAACTAGAATTCTCTCCAGGTGCTCTTTCTTGCTGATTTAGTAGTGGATGAGCACTTCTTTTAAAGTTCTTTTAGCCATATAGCTAACCAGTTTTTGAGTTGGAAATGCAATAAACAAATTTCAATATGCATGAGATTGCAGGTACAGAATTTTCTTTTCATATCCTAAAAGTATAGTCTGGCTCTTTACCTCAAGTACCGTGGGGATATTCCGATGGCCCAGAAACCCAGGCTTGCAAGATTGATCCTGCTAGGGAAAGGGGTTCGTCATGGTGGATGTATGCTAATAATACATCTCAATAAATTTTACCAGCAGTGTCATGTTGTAGATTCTATGATTATCTCTATTGAACTGATATTGAATCTTGAGACTAAGAAGAAAAGGACCTAAAGTGATTCCTGTATAAGAAGTTACCAAGTGTTGAAGGAGCCCATGCTATTGTTGTGTCGCATAGAGATGGAGTACCTGCTATCAAAGTGGCCAATAATATTGCCCCCAAGCATGCTTTGCGACCTGCTTTCTTATCTACTTTTGGCCCTTGCAACAGACCAAGGGAGGCAACTTGGACTTTCAAAGAATAAAAGCATCATCTGTTACTATAATACCTACCAGGTAGTTCAGTTCAATCGTTTACCTCTTGTGGTGAGTTTCATAACCAGAAGCCATGCCAACACAGGGCTAATTGTCAGCCTAGAAAAGGAACTTGCTCTATTGTTTGAAGTATTGATCAAAGTTGTGGGAGTTTCTTAATCTTATGGTGGTTTTGGTGTATACCTTATCTTGTTATAAAAACACAAGTCAATCTAGCAATCTTTAGACAACAATAATTTCTCTGTATGTATGTAAGAGAGAATCCCCTTTTCCAACTTATACTAAAGAATCAGTCTGTAGGTGAAATTATAGACAGATCAGGTATTACATTTACTTTGAAAGGTCTTTTCTATAGAGAGATCTGGGGATAATAGGGATAATCTGAACTGGTTCAGTCTGTCACAGTTCCTGTGGAGTTAGTGCAGTCACCACATACAGATGGGATCCTGTTCAGTGGATCAGAATCAAAATGGTGCATTGGTCCACATGAGCAATGCAGTCTGGGATTCCCAGACTGCAAGGACGCAGCAGATGCTCTTATTGTGAATAATAACAAGGACATATTTTTCTTCTGTTGTGTTTTTTTTGCATTGAGTGTGAGAAGATAAAATGTCTTAGTAAAAGTAATAAAATCAGTACAATCACTAACTTTATATATATTTACTTTGCAGTGTAGATATGTCACTAGTGAGTTTTTTCAGAGGGTGCTTCTCTTTAATGAAAAGGAAAATTATAGCTTACTCTTTTCCTACTCTTCTCTCTTTAACCAATCAGTGTTTTAATGATTGTTCTTTATAGAATTCAAATATGACTTGTTACTGAATCCTGCTTTCCGTATATATTTAAATGTGATCGTTTTAGTCATTTTTTTCATACATGAGTATAAATAAAATAGTATTTTTAAAAATAAAAGAAAAAGTAGAGTCTAAAACCACAATACAATACAATAACTCATTGGAGAGAAAGTTGGCTGCCCTTCTCAAATTACAGTAGGTCAGAAGAAGAGAGAGCATGGCAAATTACACTTTATTTTTTTTCAAAACAGTCCTCAATTTGACTGTGTGGAGTATAAACTAATATATGATTTTTCTCTGGATCCACATGTTCTTAATAAATGTCAGTTTATTCTCTGTAATGTTGTCTCTATTGAGACTTGACAGAGAAACTTAGGCCTAGTGTTGTGATGAAGGATTGACAGCAAGGAATAGTAATCTAGGGAGCAATGCCTCTCAAGTTTGGTTGAAGTAAGATCACTGTTCTGTAAATGGCATTGGTAATGAGAAATTGCCAGGAAAACTTTGCAAGTGTTCTTAAATACCCATTGAATATTTGTGCTTAACAAATTTAAGAATATTAAGAAAGTTGGAAGAAAGAAAGTTTCAAAGTGCCTAGAATTTCTTGTGGCAAAATAAAATACAGTTACTTCATTAAAATGATATAGCAAAATTGCTTTAAAAAAAGAGAACAGTTTATTTTTACTTCCTCCGGTGGTTGTGTCTTTCAGGATTTGTTGTTGGGGGTTAATTTTTTGAGTTGCAAGTGTATTTTAGATATTATGCCTTTGTCTGTCATATGGCTAGTGAAGATCTCCAAATCTGTGGGCTTTCTATAGATCTTGCTAGCTATGTCCTTTGACGTGCAGAAGCTCTGCAATTTAATTCAATCCCATTTGTCCAACCTTTCTTTGATTTGTGGTGTTTCTGGGTCTTTATTGAGAAAGTTTCAACATGTGCTAAGGAGCCCTAGTATTTCCCTTATTCCTTCCTATAATATTTTCAGGGTATATGCTTTTACCTCAAGGTCTTGGATCCATTTGGAGTTGATTATGGTGCAGGATTATATAGAAGAATCCAACTTCAATTTTCCATGTATGTTTAGCCAATTCTACCAGCACCATTTGTTGAAGAGGCTGTCTTTCTTCCATCCTGTTTTTTGGCTCCCTTATCAAAGATTAGGTTACCATAGGCCTGTGGGATCATGTCTGGGCCTTCAATTCTATTCCAATGTTCCTCAGGCCTGTTCATGTGCCAGTACCAAGCTGTTTTTATAACTACAGCTTTAAAATAGTGTTTGAAGTTTGGTATTGATTTTCTTCCAGCACTGCTCTTTCTGCTAAGGTTTGTTTTTGCTATTTGGAGTCTTCTATTGCTCCATATGAAGTCTTGGATTGCTTCTGTTATTCATTAAAAAATGTTGTTGGGTTATTGATAGGTATGTGCATAAGATTTTTTTGTAAGTCCTGGGGCTTGAACTTAGGGCCTGGGCACTCTTTCTGAGTTTTTTTTTTTTTATCAAAGCTAGCACTCTACATGAGCCACAGCATCATATCTAGGTTTTTCTATTTATGTGGTACTGAGGAATTAAACTCAGGGCTTCATGCATGCTTGGAAAGCAGTCTACCACTAAGCTACATTCCCAGCCCAGTGAAGCAGAGTCTCACTAACTTTTGTCCATCCTAGAACCATAATTCTCTTGTCTTCATGTAGCTGGGATTCTAAGTGTGTGCCACCATACCCAGCACATTGTGCTATTTGCATATGTACATATAAAATGCTGTGATAATATTACCTTGTCATAACCTTTACTTATCCTCCATGGTGTACAAATACCAAATGGATGACAGACACACAAAGAAATGTTCAATATCTTTGGCCATAAAAGAAATGCAAGTCAAAATCATATTAAAATTCTACCTCACCCCAGTTAGAATGGCCAGTATCTAGAAAACAAGTAATAGTAGATTCTGGTGGAGATTTGGCCAAAAGAGAGCACTACCCCACTGTTGGTGGGAATGTAAACCTGTTTAACCACTTTGGAAAATGGTATGGAGGTTCATCAAAAGAAGTTCTCCTATGAACCAGCAATCCCACTCCTGCCTAGACCTTTACCCAAATTGATCACAAACAAGGTCATACTAAAACTACCAGCACAACCATGTTCATTGCAGAATTGTTTACCATAACTAAGATATGAAATCAACTAGAGTGCTCCTCAGTGGACAAATGGATCAAGAAAATATGGTATATATACACAATGGAATTCCATGCTTCTATCAGAAAGAACGATATCGCCCGATTATTATGTAATAGATTTGGAAAATCATATTAACTAAAGTAAACTAGACACAAAGAAACATAGGCTTCCCAGTTTTCCTCATTTATAATAATTAGTATATGTCTAGGATAGTCTTAGCAGAGGAACACAATAGCTCAATAGCTGTTATGACCTTGAAAAATGATGCTAATTGAAATGAACCACAAAATATGGAGGCAAGATATTTTTCTTAATGTACTGTATGCAGTTATTCCTTTTTTTGTTTTGTTTTTATTTTGTTTTTCACACCCCCCCTTGGTTTACTTCCTATTGTCACTGTTTCTTATTTTAGTATCCTTTGTATTGTAGATAAGTTTCTCTGATTTGGGGATATGAAGGGGAATCACAGAAATGGTGAGACAAAGGACAAAGGGTGAGCCAATGCAGCAGTGATACTCACAAGACACTATGTTGGAAATGAACTTTACAACTTGGGAGAGGGAGAGAATTGGAGGGGGAAGGAAAGTGGGAGAAAATGAGAAAGAAGGTAACACTGTTCAAAAAGAAATGTACTCGTTACCTTACTTATGTAAATATAGCCCCTCTGTATATCACCTCTACAATAAAAATTGAACAAAAAAACAAATGAATAAAAAGTTTAGCAACTAATCATTTAATGATAAAGTATATTAATTATTTTAATGAAGTTATAGATGGATAATTTAAATGTATATTAATTTCTTAATAGTTTATTTTGATTTAGAATACATTTATATTTTAATACATAAAATAATTCCTTATTGTACACTCTGAACATCATATAAAACTAGATGATCGGGCTGGGAAGGTGGCTCAATGGTAGAGTGCTTGTCTTGCATGCATGAGGCCCTGGGTTCAATTCCTCAGCACCACATAAGCAAAAAGAAAAAAGCCAAAAGTGGTGCTATGGCTCAAATGGTAGAGCACTAGCCTTGAGCTGAAGAGCTGAGGGACAGAGCCCAGGCCCAGAGTCCAGACCCCACACCAGATGCCCCACCAAAAAAACAAAAAAAATAGATGATCATATAAAAACTACATCAAAATCTGAGTTATATCAAAAGTTACATTAGTTTTAATGCTAAAAGTAAATACATTAATAAAGTGTTACTTATATTTTCCAATTATCACATACAAAGTACTTCAAAACTTAAATATATTAAGACACAATTGAGCAATTGTATTTGGTTAAGTTCTCTTAAGTATTCCTGAGATCCAAGTTCATCTAACCCATACATGTATACCCTTTGAATCCACCGTTTTAGTAATCTAATTAGTCAAACCTTAAACTCTGAATTTGAGCAGCTTATAAAATGTGAGTCTGAATTCCTAACGTTCTTCTACCAACAAAAATAGTGGCTTGTCCTAATAGTAATAAGGCAACTTCTCAGAAGTAGCTTTATTCAGGGTCTGCTTGATTCATGCAGAAATAGTTATACTTTGGGGCTGAAGGGCCCTTTCCATGACAGAAACCTCCATGTCACTCATAGTGAGTAAGATTGATTAACCTGGTCAACAGTAATGTACATTTTTTTAAGCCTCACATTTATAACCAAACACAATATTAACCCAATAATGGCTTTATTGCTAATTGTTTGTGTCTGCCTCTAGTGCTATTTATATTATAATTTGTGACCTTTGTGGCATGTTAATTTAACATATATTGTAATTTTCTTTGTTAATGGTGTCCTTTTGTACATTGCAGTGTGTATTATTAGAATAGTTTTCTATTTAAGACCACAGTCTTCAGATGAGCAAAACCTTGAGTATTTAAAGCCTGGACAGTTCATTGTTACTTTTCTAGATGTTACCACTTCCTTCTCTTATAGAAATTAGGAGCAATATTGCTAATACCTAAGGATATCCTTTTGTGTTGCAATAATTCTCATGCACAATTACTATCTCTATCCAGATCAATTTAAGTAGTTTTAAGGATAGTTTTAAAATGCAGCTACCTCTGCACTATAAGACATTGGATCTAATTCTTATAATTATTGGATATTAATTATTGGAGTCAATTATTATCAAAATATTTAATATTCACCAAGCCACTCAATAACTCTGGAAATCAGTATTGTAATCTAGAAAAGTACACTAAGGGGGCTGGGAAGGTGGCTCAGTGGTAGAGCGCTTGCCTTGCATGCCTGAGGCCCTGGGTTCTATTCCTCAGCACCACATAAGCAAAAAGAAAAAGCCGGAAGTGGTGCTATGGCTCAAGTGGTAGAGCGCTAGCCTTGAGCTGAAGAGCTGAGAGACAGCGCCCAGGCCCAGAGTTCAGGCCCCATGACCGGACCCAAAAAAAAAAGAAAAGTACACTAAGGGATGGACTAGAATAACTACTTCAAAAGTATTACCATTGGTAGTCTAAGTTTCCATTTTGGCAACTCTAAGCACAATCCAACAAACAAACAAAAAGCCTGATCTCTGAAAAGGGACAGCAAAAGATTAGCAGAAATTCCACTCATTGGACAAATCTCTTTTGTGCCAATCTACATCCCATAGGGGTAGGTGTATAGTGACTTGCTGCCTGCTAGAGAGAGTGCAGTCAGCTGACAATCTAATCTCTAATCCATGGCTCATTCTAGACTCCAGAACTGAGGTCTAACTCAGTTGTATGGAGCAAATTTAATCAGAGTTTTCAAACCTACTACAGTAGACTACATTCAGTTACAGGGGCAAGGATGTTTTGTGTAACATGGGAGATCCTGATGGGCAATACAGACTTCAGAGCTCCCTACTGGACAAATTGGAGTTTGACAGTCTGACTGCCCAATTCATTACTTTCCCTTCCTCTATCTTCTTCCACTTCACTTCTTTTCACTGGTGTCCATCCCTATAAAATATTTATATCACAAACTCTACTTTATCATCTGTTTTCAAAGAATGTAACTTGGAACTAGATCTTTCAGAAGTTGACCCAAAAATGATGGGTTTTAATCTCAGCTCATTATCATAAATCCTCAGGACTTCAAGAGTTTTTGGTACCTAACAGCTACTTAATATAAGTTTCATGTTTCTTGTTGTTGTTATTTTAGTCTATTGATGATCTTGTCTGCTTTTGTGCCAGTTCTATGATTTTTGTTAGCATTTTGTTTCTGGTTTTTGTTTGTTTGTTTGTTTTTGAGTACTGCAATTGAACTCAGAGCCTCACTTTCAGTTTTCTTGCCTAGCAGGAGCTATAAACTAGAGCTGTGCCACCAGCCAGCTTTGTGACGGTTACTTTAAAGATGGAGTCTAGCAGATTTTTCTACTCAATGTGGCCTCAAACCACCTCCCTCTGTATCTCAGAGTCCTGAGTAGCTAGGAATAAGTAACTGTCACTCAACTCCATGGCTTTTTTGTTTGCTTGCTTGTTTGGTACTCTGTAGCATACTAAAGTCAGACATTATAATACCTACCACATTGCTCTTTTTCCTCAAGATTGATTTGGTAATGGGTAGTATTTTATGTTTCCAAATGAATTTTTGAACTCTTAAAAAGTTTCTGAGCTGGGAGCCAATGGCACACGCCTCTAATCCTAGATACTCAGGAGGCTAAGACCTGAGGATCTCAGTTCAAAACCAGCTGGGTCAGAAACTTCCTTGAGACTCTTATCTCTAATTAACCACCAGAGAACCAAAAGTGGCTTGTGGGTCAAGTGGTAGAGCACTAGCCTTGAGCTAAAGAGCTGAGGGACAGTGTTGAGCCCAAGTTCAAGTCCCACAACTGACAAAAATAAAAGTTTCTGTTAAGGATAACACTGAAATTTTTATTGGGATTACATTGAATCTATAGATTGTTTTCAGCAGTATGACTGTTTTGTTTTGTGTACCAATCCTCGGGCTTGATTTAAGGCCTGGCCACTATTCCTAAACTTTTTTTTTGCTCAAGTCAAGGCTAGTGTTCTACAACTTACGCCGTAGCTTAAGTTGAAGTTAAGAGTCTCGTAAACTTTCCTGCCAGTGCTGGCTTTGAACAGTTTTAAAAATCTCAGCCTCCTGAGTGGCTAGGTTTACAGGCATGAGACACTGGTAGCTGGCAACCGATGGCTATTTTTATTAATTCTGTCATTCATGAACAGTGGAG
This sequence comes from Dipodomys ordii, assembly GCF_000151885.1. Taxonomy (NCBI): domain Eukaryota; kingdom Metazoa; phylum Chordata; class Mammalia; order Rodentia; family Heteromyidae; genus Dipodomys; species Dipodomys ordii. The sequence goes on along the minus strand of NW_012267289.1, from coordinate 6,493,905 downwards.
GTCTTTCTATCTTCTTCAGTTTCCTTGTTCAGTATTTTGTAGTTTACTTTGTAGAAGACTTTCACCCCCTTAGTCAAGTGAATTTCTGGGTGTTTAGTGTTTGTGAGAATGTTGTGAATGGGATTATTTTCCTGACTTTTTCTCAGACCCTCAGCCAGTTCATTATTGGCATATAGAGAAGCTACTTTTTACATGTTGATTTTGTATCTTCCTACTTTGCTGAAAATATTTATCAGATCTAAGAGTTTGAGTAAATTCTTTAGATTCTTTTAAGTATAGGATAAGGATAATTAGACTTTTTCCTTCCATATGTTCATCCCTTTAAGGTAGTAATGAAACAATTACTTTGGTTAATTTCTCTTCAGAGGAATTTTTTTCTATTGTGAGAATACTGTACAGAGGAGTTACAATTACATGGGCAAGATAATGAGTACATTTCTTATCAAGCATTGTTGCCTCCTCTTTGTTTCCCCTTCCCATCCCTTCCCATCCTCCCCCCACTCCCCACCACAGTTGTAAAGTTCTTTTTTCGACATAATGACTTGTACATCTCATTGTTGCCATGGGTCCACCTGTATCCTTAGTTAAACAATTTGTTGTTTTTTTCTTCCCCTTCACAAATTATATCAACATCAAATACAGTGAAAGCATGGGTTATACCATGGCAGAGGGACATACAAAGCAACATAGAAATCATCTTATAAATATGTTTGAAACAATTGCATGAAAGAAACAAAAAACAAAAACATTTGAATACTTATCTTGGGGTTCATTCCCCTAACATCAACTTATCTGACCTTTTCTGCTTGACTCAGACATATACTAGTTATTGCAAATAAGGGAAACCATGGGACCTATTTTCTTTGGGCCTGGCTTTTTTTTTTCAAAGAAATAGAATTTGGAATTAAGAGATGTAGTTGAGATTGCTCAATTGTTAACCAAACATCATGATCCTTGAACTAGTAGATTACTTTGGGTTTACAGTTTCAACACTGATTCCATTCTTCCTATTAATATCTGGAACAGAAATTCTTTGTTCAAAGGAGATGCTCTACCACTTGAGCAGGAAGTAGAACTGTGGTTCAAGTGGTAGAACAAAGAAGCTCAAGAACACTGTCCTGGCCCTAAGTTCAAGCCCCAGGACTGGCACACAAAATAAGAGGGTGGGAGGATAAAAATAAAGGCAATAGAATGTGTGTATTTAAATGAAGTATATTATGTGAATGTATGGTAATATCACAATAACATTTTTACAGTAAACGAATGCTAATAAAAAAGTAATCTCCCTTATCAAATATTAGATGGCTATACATCTGTAGGTTCATGACTGGGTTTTCCTTCTATTCCATTGGTTCTGAGGTCTGTCTTTGTGCAAGTACCAAGCTGTTTTGATTACTATGGCTTTGTAGAAGAGTTTGGAATTTGGTATTGATATTCTTCCAGCACTGTTCTTTCTGTTAAGGGGGTGGGGTGGGAGATGGGAAGGGATGGGCAGGGGAAACAAAGGAGGAGGCAACAATGCTTCATAAGAAACGTACTCATTACCTTGCCCATGTAATTGTAACCCCTCTGTATAGTATTTTCACAATAAAAAAGAAACCTTAAAATATAAATAAATAAATAATCTCTTCCTGGAAATTTCAGTTGCATTGGACCAAACAGTACATCCATAAACTTGTTCTATATTCCTTTCACCCTGGCAGATGAACAAGAATGGCTTACAAACATAATAGAGTAACATGGGTAATTGTTGGAGGGCTAGTATGAACTGACATTATGCACAACCTGCACATCTGAATGGGGAACAGACTAATTCACAAAAGGGACCCTTGAAGTTATATCGATCCACTTCCTTAAAGCCTCTTTGCCAGACAATTTAGGGGCATGATTTTGCCCAAATGAGATAATATTCAGAGACAGAGCAAGGCAGCCTTGAGGCTGGGAAGGTACATTAGGTTGAAATACAGGAAATTGCTTGGCTCCTACCACTGAATGGCTTTTGAGGCCAGGCAAAGGTTAAGCATCAACTTCTTGTGGTGAAGTAATACATCTGCCCCAGGGCACAGGCAGGTTATCACCTGCAAAATCTGTTCTCATCCCTAAAATGAAGCCTGCTATTTAGAAAGCACTCATGCCAGAAATGCACTCTACCATATGGACTAAAACACACTTAAGAGACAACTTTTGTCTGCAAGCTAATGAGGGCAGACTTTATGTCTGATCCCTCTCTGTGAGTTATACAATTACTGTCCAAGATTCATTTGTGAATGAGTAGCCATGTCACTGCATGATCTGCTGTCTGCTTTTGTATTGGCACCCTGGTCCTTTCTTTCAGCCCATACCTACAGTGATTCCATGTGTGCTTAATCTAATTCTACAATTGCAGTTAGAAAGACCCGTTTGGACTCTTAAGTCACTTACACTGACTACCACAGATTTTCCTTTGAAGACATCAATATTCAGTGTTTACAGATACTCCTAAAAGACTGGGAGAAGGTGCTGGGATTTTTTTTTCAGGCTCTTGGATATCTGCGCCACCGTAGTAAGACAAGGCTGCTGACAGAGTAGAGCATAAGGGACAATAGATCAGGAATAACAAGAACTGAGTCTGAATCCCAACTTTGCTGTGCACTACCTACAGCACTTGGGAAAGTTTCACTGAGCTCTCATTTTCATTAATGGTAAAAAAAAAAATCTACCTCATCATCATTTTCCAACAATATTAACAGGATCAAAGTACAGAATTAAATATGAAAAATACTGCAAGCTTCAAGGAGAGGTGGGCAATAACATTATATATAAGGCTTTTCTAAAACTTAATTTATCTTTTGCACCTGAACTTCTAGACAACCAAAGTTTAGCATTCATTCATTCATTTCAATTTTTTAATTTTTTTGCTGTATGTTTTTAAATAAGTTTTTTATAGTGAAAATACTGATATTCACAGGTTTGAACTTTAATGATATGCTTCATTTATTTCCTAAAAATGTATCAAAATCATACCAGAAATAATAAATGTGACCTATTGCCTTATGAAAAGAACATACAGCAGTAGATTTAATTTTATTCTTTAATATTTCAAATTATTTCCCCTTAATATCTATAGAGTAAGAATCAAAGTTCCTTGTAAATAGCAAAACTTCAATATATCATTTTCATTTGAACATAAAATTTTACTGTCTTTTATTTTTACAAACCCTTATATTATAAAATTCCTTCCTTATACCAAAGCAGTTCTTCTTTTCTTGTCTTTTTTGTTGTTGTTGTTGATATTGTCTTAGCAGAATAATCAACAATAGTCAAGCTACCAGACCAAGGCAGGAACTTTTTTTTGTTTTGTTTTGTTATTTTGTCTCGTCCTGGGGCCTGAACTCTGGGCCTAGGCGCTGTCCCTCAGCTTTTCAGCTCAAGGCTAGCGCTCTACCACTTGAGCCACAGCACCACTTACGGCTTTTTTT
>NW_012267289.1:6483252-6489282 GCF_000151885.1 Dipodomys ordii | reverse complement strand
AGTTGTTTCTTTGAGGATTTGTTGTTGGGAGATTTAATTTTTTGAGTTCCAAGTATATTTTAGATATGAGACCCTTGTCCATTGTATGGCTAATAAAGATCTTCTCCCAATCCGTGGGCTTTCTATTGATCTTACTAGCTATGTCCTTTGCCATACAGAAGCTCTGCAACTTTATGCAATCCCATTTGTCCAACCTTTCTTTAATTTGTTGTGTTTCTGGGTCTCTATTCAGAAAATTTCGGCCTGAGCCAAGGAGACCTAGGGTTTCTCCTATTCCATCCTGTAATGTTTTCAGAGTGTCTGCTATAAAATTTTATTGTCTTTCACCAGACTATTATCCAGAAAACTAATGACTATTAATTCAAATTATCACTAATTTGAAACTAAACCAGATATTTACATGATGAAAAACACAATTGAAGAGAGAATGAGGGAACAGGAGACACTGTATGAAAGGAAATGTACTCATTACCTGATTCATGTATTTGTAATCCCTCTGTACATCACTTCTATTATTATAAACTATTTTTTGAAAAAAGAATATTTTTTTTCAAAAACATTATTGAAGACATGATCTGAAAAGGCATTTAGAAAAAGTATAGTATAGAGTTTAAAAGTTAAGTAGCCCTACCCCTTACCTGAAAAATAAATAAAGTTAAGTAGTGAAAACAAGAGGTAAAAAATAAAATAAGAAGGATAATGGACAGAAATGGGACAAAAATGTAAAGTACACAAATAATAGTATATATTAATATAATTAACATAATAATATGATATAATATTATATAATGTTGCTATCCTCAAGAATTACAAAATGATTGAAAAATAAGGACAGTTATTATGGTGGCAGGTGGCAGGGGTAAAAATGGCATGCCAAATCCACTAATACCAATTTATACCAGAACAGAGAATAAGTCAATGAAAAAGCTTCAGCTTATCAAGATGCCAATTGATGATTGATCTCAAATGAGGAAATTACTATGTAATAATGGAGGAAATATGAATAATCGAGGCGACATGACACCTCAAAATATCAATTGTCCCACAATGAAGGATTTGAATGTTAGTGGGGTAGATGAAGTATAAAATATCAATAATTACCAATGAAATTTAAGAAGACATGTAAAAATACCCAAAAGATAATACAAATGAACTGATAAATAAAATCAAAAGGGATACAAATAAAGCTGAATGAAATAAAGAAGACAATTCATTATATAAAAGAGAAATTCAATAAAGACATTGAAACTTTGAAAAACATTAATTCTGGAAATGAAAACTGCTATAAAATCAAAATCAGTTGAAAGCTCCCACAGTAAACTGGATAAAATTGAAGCCAGGTAACTCAGAATTGAAGATAAAGTAAATGTATTATGGAAATTAAAGATGATAGAGGGAAAAAAGAAGAAATATGAATAGAAGATTTTAGAAAGCACTGTGATCTCATTAAATGACCAAACACAAATACCATGGACAAAGAATAAAGAAGAAAAGAAGTAGGATGTGGAGAAGGAGGACGGGGAAGAGAAACAACAACAACAGCAAAAAAAAATGAACAATAAACTACAGGTATAGAAGACATACTCAATATAGCAACAGCAAAATATATCTTCAAATCTTGAAAAAGAGATGGCTATCCAGGTCGAGGAAGCCTTTAGGAATCTAAATAAATATGAACAGAATAGTCTACCTAAATTATATCATACTTAAAATAGTAGGTGTGAATAATGTTAGGAAATAATATTGGAAGTGTAAAGAAAAAGTCACCTATAAAGTCAAAATTATCCAAATAACAGAAACTTTTAAAAAGCATATGAGCATAGAGTACTATATCACCAGATCTACTACTGCCAACCTATGTTATAATAAACAGCACTGCAGAGTAACAGTTGTTTATCTTTGTTATCCTGTGGGTAGCTGTGGGCTATAGCCTAGTATTGTGAGATGGTAGCATATGACATTATCATCAACCATAAAGTGATCAAAATTCAGCATTTGAAATATAGTATCTAATGCACACATATTATTTTTACACCATAGTAGAGTTGAAAAGTTGCTAAGTTGAACCATCATAAATCCAGGACCTTTTGTATTTGTTAAATGCTGAATTACATACTTTATAATACCTACATACGATGGAGCTTAACAGTGATATGCCATGGAGATATACCCAAAGAAAAGGGAAAGGAAAATAATATTTATTAGTGACTATTTAATCTAGGTTGTACCACTTATTAGATTCCAGATCACATTTAATTCTTGCCAACTTACTAAAACAGATTTCCTATATTTAAAATGTGTACTACTGCCAGGCACCTGTGGCTCATGCCTCTAATCCTAGCTACTCACAAGGCTGAGATCTAAGGATGGCAGTTCAAAGCCAGCAGGAAAGAGTCTCCATGAGATTCTTACCTCCAATAAACCACCAGAAAACCAGAAATGGTGCTGTGCCTCAAGTGGTAGAGTGCTTGCTTTGAGCTGAAGAGCTCAGGAACAGCACCTAGGCCCAGAGTTCAAGCCCCACAAAACTGACCAAAAAAAAAAGTGTACTGCTATATTTTGAAAAATAATATAGGTAAAATTATTGATATGTTGTGGTAATCATAGCCATTTTTTTTTTTTGTTGTTGGTCGTGGGGCTTGAACTCTGGGCCTGGGCGCTGTCCCTCAGCTCTTCAGCTCAAGGCGAGCGCTCTACCACTTGAGCTACAGCGCCACTTCCGGTTTTCTGGTGGTTTATTGGAGATAGGAGTCTCACGGTCTCTGCTGCCGGGGCTGGCTTTGAACCGCGATCCTCGGATCTCAGCCTCCTGGGTAGCTAGGATTACAGGCGTGAGCCACCAGCGCCCGGCTAATCATAGCCATTTTTATTAAATGTCTACGATCTAGATATTTAGCATGTTTTAACTGACTTCCTCTTTCTCCCAGTATGAGGACACTTGCACACACACACACACACACACACACACACACACACACACACAGCACATATAATATACTAGACTAATATTCCTAAGATCAAAAAATATTTTTGTCTCCATCTAGATCACCTTAAAATGGTCCTGGCATATAGTCCCTAAAAAAATATCTTTTAGTAAATAAATAGTGTTGAATCCATTTTGACATGCAAAGGGTTTCAGGGTTCAACTTAAAGTCATAGGTTTGGGGGGGCCAGAGATATGAAGCGTTCCTCTGTACTTTATTGTTACATCCTTAAACTTCAGAACTTAATTTTCTAACTTTCCAGTTAGGAAGTGAAATATTGTGATGTCTCTCCCTCTACCCAATACCTTACACCTGCTTCAATTTTATTCTATCAACTGAAGCACAGTTTCATTCTTTTATGCTCTGAAATGGGTTTAGATTTTTTCTGTAAAAAAGAAAAATAATGTTTCAAAATACTGGCCAATGAATATCATTGCTACATTGTTTTTACTCTTTGTCCTTCCAATTCTGTGCTCCATTTAACACTTCTAAAGACATATAGGGAACAAAGCAAGATAAAATGGAAACAAAAGACACAAAAATGAAAAGAAAGAACCTCTTGTTTCCATTTCCTAGAGTTCATTTCAATAAATATTACTTTCTGTGATCAGATGCACAAAAGCACTGTGCCTTTTTGTTGAAAATGAACTATATAACTTGTAGGTGGCACAGAAGGGAAGGGAAAAACTGGGGGAGAGCAAGGCAAGGGGTGACATTGTCTGAAAGGAAAGGCACTCTTTGCCTGACATATGCAAGTGTAACCCCTGTTTTTAGCATTGCCAAATATGTTTTTAAAGAACATATAATGCATGTGTACACACTATGTTTATTCACAAGGCATTGCCCTCTCCTCTACAGCATTCCCAAGTTTACTGAGCAGCAAATAGTCATTGTTTACTTCAAAGAAAAATAACTAAAAGAGACAAATGCCATCAAACACATTGTCTTCCTATTGACCTAGAAAGACTTCACTGTATTTGGTATTACATACTTTCATGTACTCTTCAACTTCGAAAATACTGCTTTTGTTGTAACTTACTGTCAGTTCATTCTATCCCATGTTTAATAACAATTAGTACATTTGGTCATTGTGCTCACTAAGATAAAATATTCGTTTTCAGCAACTTATGTTTGGTCATGGTTCCACTTCATTTGTTCAATGAGGCTGGAACTTATTCAAGAAATCAAATGGCCCCTTGGCAGAGCCATAGAAGAATCAAAAGAAGTTAAAAAGGGCAATCTGTTCCTACTTAGAATGAACAATTGTAGCATGGGCCACCAGAAACAGTTACATAATGTGAGAGACAGCACTGGAATAAAAGCATTAATGAGAGAATGTGATAATAAGTGTTAGAGGCATTCAGGGTATGGCAGCTCAGGGGGCTGGAAGGAACAGGAAAGTTGAACAATGGAGGAGGCACTTGTACAAGAGCCTTGAAAGGTCTGTAGAATCTCCTGGCCCTCTATGTTCATTTTCTAATCATTACCCACTGTAATGAGCACAGCGCCTTTAGAGAACAGTAAGGATCCCTGCCTGGTGGATTGTTCCAGCATAGCCCTACAGTCACACCCCCTCAGTTACAGATACATCAGGATGACAGCACATACAATGACTCTCAGTTACTGCAGATATAGGGCCTTTTATGTCCTTCTTTCAATGCTGAGCTCCTGCCGGAGAGCTGAGAGCACTAACAGCATTGCACTTGTCAGAACCATGTCAAGAGAACACACGAGGGAAGTGATGAAGTCCTGAAGAGGAAATTAAAACGTTTTAATGTTTTAAAAAATAATTTTAATGGATGAATTCACAACAAATATCAAATAGAGAATCCTTCCTCTTATTTCATAACCCAGCAACAATCTAATAATTCTCACAGATTAATGCACAGAATATGACACAAACTAGGATCCTATAGGCTAACTGAAGTGTAGATAGCCAATGTCAGCCTTTATAGGAAAAATTTCTTCCTTCAAATATAGAAGGCTATATTGTCAGCGTCATTTCTGAAACTCTATAAAATATGGAATTCATAATACTACTTAACTGAAAGTGTGGTTGTCAAAAATTTGCTTGTTAATACTTGTGATCAATTGATAATAAGCCATCACACTACTATCAAATTCAACCACTTACAGAAGCGAGTACTATTTTCATATTTAGTGCTGAGACTAAAAACCCTTTTATTTTTGTTATAATATTACTACTCTAATATCAACTAGCATTCAAGAAACTGATAGTTGCATGGTAATTGCTATTAGGATAATAATAAACCAGTAACTAAACTGGATGACATTTAATAATGTGTTATTTACAGTGATTAAGAATAAAATAATAGGATTTCATATACTATATACTATAACAGTTGAAAATGTAGAACATGTTGAAAATGTAAAACATGTAAAAAATGTAGAAGAAATTATTTGAAAAGACATACATTACAATGAACAATGAATTAAATTTTACTAAGGACTAGCTCTAGAACTAAATATAGTATATTAGAGTCCTATAAACAATAATATATAACGTGCTTACACTAAACTAAAAGAAAGAAGGAAGAGAGGGGAGAGAGAAGAAAGAAAGAAAGTTGCTTGAAGAAAGTCCCTCCTCCACGGTATATCCCCTGCTTTCACTGTATTTGATGTTGGTACAATTTATGGGAGGGAAGGGAAAAAGAAATTGTTTAAATAGCGATACAGGTGGACGCATTGCAACAATGAGATCTACAAGTTGTTATGTCAAAAAATGAACTTTACAACTTTGGTGGGGGGAGGAGGATTGGGAAGGGGTAGCGGGGGGGAGGGAGGAGGGTATGGGAAGGGATGGGAAGGGGAAACAAGGAGGAGCCAACAATGCTTGATAAGAAATGTACGCATCTTGCCCATGTAATTGTAACCCTTCTGTACAGTTTTTTCACAAGAAAGAAAGAAAGAGAGAAAGAGAGAGAGAGAAAGAAAGAAAGAAAGAAAGAAAGAAAGAAAGAAAGAAAGAAAGAAAGAAAGAAAGAAAGGAAGGAAGGAAGGAAGGAAGAAGGAAGGAAGGAAGGAA
>NW_012267289.1:6478019-6482926 GCF_000151885.1 Dipodomys ordii | reverse complement strand
AGGGAAGGAGGTAGGGAGGAAGGGAAGAAAGGAGAAAGGGAAAGTAAAATGAAGTCTTTTTTACCTGGGTTTTTGCTGCTAATTTGTTCTACTTAAACTTAGTGAGCTCTCCTACTGACTCATTTTCCAAAATCTTTAAAGCTCTATTAGGATCTCTCTGTCTCTCTGTCTCTCTGTCGTCTCTCTGTCTCTATCTCTGTCTGTCTCTGTCTGTCTCTCTGTCTCTCTGTCTCTGTCTCTGTCTCTCTCTCTCTCTCTCTCTCAATCAATCAATCAATCACATTCATTTTTTTTCTGCCATTTCCTGGTACTTTTCTCCAGTCATCTCCTTTTCTTTGTTACTTAGTGTAAGGATGTGTAATCAAAATGTCATTCCTCTCCAAGGGCTCACAAGTAAGACTTGAATTGCCCAAGATACTTCTGTCACTCTGTTCATTTCTTGCCATTTTATGATGTTATTTTTAAGTGGATCTTTGTGGGTCTGGGAGAATTTAAGCAGGTATGATGTCTCATTGAATATACCAAAATACTATTTCTGGCTTTTTAATAGGTAGAACAGGTCATTGTATTCCCAAATTTCTCCTTTCTCTTTTGCAATAGCTACCCTACCATTGGCAAAATATTTCATCCTAGAGAAAATCAATCATCCGTGATTGACACTTATTTGAGTTTTATTCAGAAAAATTCATATCTCAGGATATTTGCTGCCGAAGATCGTCACTAATGATATGGTGAAAGGATTGACACCTGAGTAAATAATCTAAATAACAAACAGTAGAAAAGAATTCATGGAATCCTTTTCACAAAGCACATATTTAAAAAAAACCAACAAACAAAAACATCTGCTCCTGGTAGAAGATACTATGAAGCTGTCATAACTCGCTCCTCTTCTTCCTGAGCTCTGAATCAGGCCTACAGATCATTTCTTTTCACTAAAAGTTTTCCTTAATAGATGTCTACCGATGCCTAGGCTAGAGTTGAACTCCCAGGAAGCATATCCAGAGACTGGGAAACAATTATTCAAAGTTGATCATTACTTTTATTAACATCAGTAATTCACAATGTCTGAACATCATACTCACAGACTAAACAGAGCCCCTACAGGAGATGTTCATAAAAAGCCTTAAACACAAAACATATACACCAAGAATTTGTTTAATGGAATTTTACTCATTCATTAGAAAGAATGATATTGAACCATGTTTAAAGAAACAGAAGGACTTGGAAAAAAGAAGTATGTGAAATGAATAAAGTCAGTGCCAGAGAGACAAAGAATGCATATTTTCCCTTCTATGTGGAAGCTATATTTAGCTTATAAAGTTATAAGTAGATATGTTGGATAGTATACAAGGGCATAAAATTGTGCATAAAGTGCATAAAAACCTGAAATATGGCACATTCAAGGGAGAACTCAAATAGTGTAATTCCTTAGAAAGGCAAAGCCAAAGTTCAGCAAAATAAAACACCAGGAAGTGGGTATTCAAAAGGGGCGTGGTGGGGCAAAGGGAAAAGGGGTGAAGAAATGAAGAGGAGACAAGAGACATGTGGGAGAGAATCCAATTTAGCCAAGTGCCAGTGGCTCACCTGTAATCCTAGCTATTCAGGAGGCTGAGATCTGAGGATCATGGTTCAAAGCCAGTCAGGGCAGGAAAGTCTGTGAGACTCTTATCAGACTCTTATCTCTAATAAGCCACTAAAAAACCAGAAGTGGCACTGTGGCTCCAGCAGTTGAGTGCTGAAAAGAGTGACATTGGGCATGATATATTGTATTCATAAACTGCTTTGTTAAATTTCAACTCTGTACAACTACTTAAAATAAAATTTTTAAATCTAAAAAAGAAAAAATGAAAGAAGAATTTAGGAAGGAATAGGGGAGAGGCAGAAATGATTTTCAAAATCTATCAATTTTAATCATCAAAATAATTGTAGAAATACTAAATAAATCTGCATTCAGGAATTAAGACTGAAAAATAATTTACTGAACATACATGCATTTATTTGGCCCTTGCTGTATATATAACTTACAACAGCTTTTAGAATCATTCAAATCCCAGTAAATATAATATCTGACTCCTTAACAACTGAAAATAACCAGAGAAAAATCACAAAATCTCATTAAGAGATGTCAACATAGATAGTCAAGGAGTCTTACTGAACAAAATTTTGCTTTTGTTTGATTATAGGTGTAAAAGCCTCCAGGAAAGTAATTTGGTTTAAATATGTCTCCAAATGATCTTAATTTGGAAACTTAGCCAATATAACAGTGTTAGGAGGTAAGCTGAATAAAAGATGATTAGATTAGAGAGCTCTACCCTTATGAATAGGTTAATGCCATTTTCATGGGAGTAGGCTAGTTATTCCGAGTGGCCCCCTTTTGCTCTCCTGCTTTCCCAAGCATGCTCTTCTGCTCTTCTATCTTCCTCCATGGGATGTCATAGCAAAAAGATGTTTTTTCCAAAGATGGACCATGATTTTACAATTCTCAGATTTCAGAACTATGAGCCAAATAAATTTACATTGCTTACAAATTTACCAGCCCTGTATCTTCTGTTATAACAACACAAAATGGATCCTCGTTTCTCTATTCCATCCAGTTATTTGTTCAATAAATAAATATTTGACATTTATTTTGTGCCTTGATGAGTGGAGGGAAAGGTTATGTCTCTCAAGTTAATCATCTACAACTGAGAAAATAGGCACACAGGAGAACCAGACAGCAATGAAAAGAATGAGAGACAGCATGTGGTAATGGTCCTGAGGCAGTTTACAAAAGCTGATGACATTTCAGTGGAGGGAGAATTCCTTCCACTCTGGGAAGTCAGGGAGAGACATTTAAAAGAAAACTTGAGTATTAAGTTTCAACTTGACTTTAAGAATAATCAGGAGTACTTAAATTAGGGGTGAGAAAAAACATGCAAAGCCTCAGAAAAGGAAAAAATGGGTATGTGTGAGAAAATACAAGTAAAGAATTTACCTACTTTGATCCCTGACAGGCCTTAAATGCTATGTTTTGACTACAGAATTTAGTTGAAATACATGATTTGGGGGGCGGGGACAGGGAGCTTGAACTTAGGGCCTGAGCACTGTCCTTAAGCCTCTTTGTGCTCAAGGCTAGTGCTCTACTGCTTGAGCCAGTTTTTTGAATATATGTTGGAGGAAAGAGTCTCATGGAGACTTTTCTGCCTGGGTTGGCTTCCAACCATGATCCTCAGATCTCAGCCTCCTGAGTAGCTAGGATTACAGGCACGAGCCACTGGTGCATGGCATGAAATATAAGATTTTCAATGAAATAAGTGGAGCAAAGTGAGCTGCCTTTAGAAATACAATAGAGCCTCTGCTAGCAACAATTCAGGCCTAGGTTACATTCTAGGCATTCTCTATGTGATATAGACATCAAGTACTAAGTATCTAATGTGGATGTAAATAAGTAGACAACTTAATGAGGCTATTAGTCTGTGTTCACATTCTAGTTGAAAAAAAAAATAAAACTAGGAAGCTTTCAGTTCTGTTGTCCACACATGGCTACATCAAATATCTACATTCATCTACCTGAGTACAAATGATCTCTTCCTTTTCTTATAATTAGTTGTTTGATTATTCAAAACCTCACCAGGGCAATTCTCTGAGACAGACAGAAAACTGAGTGTGACTGACACTCAAAGTAAACTTTCAATTCTGTTTTTGCTCTCTAAAAAATTAGTGAATCATCAGTCACCACAGGAAACAGTCAGCTGATTTTACTATTCTTCCAGCCTTCTGCAAAACACTGCAGCAGACACAGCATGCCTTTGTCTGCCTCTCATTGATAGCAGGGTGATTTCTAGAAAATCATGTCATTAGTGCAAACTGAAGAAATGTTCAAAGCACAGCTAACAGATATTACCACAGTTCCCTCAAATATTTCCTTTCTTCTGAGGCCTGATGACAGTTGTCATCTGTCGTTTGCATTATTTCATGTGTTACCAAGTTGAACTGCAATGTGTTGTGAGGCAAAACTATGACAGAGAAGCCACTGAAGCACAAGGAAGCCTGATGATGCACTCTCACGGTTACAGGCTGTTGCTGGGCAGATGTGGATATGATGTTTATAGCACAATATGGAAAACAGGTGGAATATGTGTGGTCTTATAATGTTTTCTAGGGATTCAGGCAAGCATTCATGCTGTTTTGTATTGAGAATTCTGATATACTTTGATCAAAAATGAAATATAAACCCAATGTAATGAGTGAAAAGCTAGGAAGCCTTAATTTTCTACAACTAGTTAACCAATTTTGCCAGCACCATTTACTGAAGAGGCTGTCTTTCCTCCCTTCTATTTTTTTAGCTCCCTTATCGAAGATTAGATGGCTATAGGTCTGGGTTTTCATTTGTATTCCATTGGTCCTGATGTCTGTTCTTGTGCCAGTACCAAGCTGTTTTGATTACTATGGCTTTATAGTAGAGTTTGAAATTTGATATTGACATTCCTCTAGCAGTGTCACCCGAATCAACTCCAAATGGATCAAAGACCTCGGAGTCAAAGCAGACACTCTTAAAACATTACAGGATGGAATAGGAGAAACCCTAGGTCTCCTTGGCACAGGTCGAAATTTTCTTAATAGAGACCCAGAAACACAACAAATCAAAGAAAGGTTGGACAAATAGGATTGCATGAAGTTGCAGAGCTTCTGCATCACAAAGGACATAGCTCGCAAGATCAATAGAAAGCCCACGGATTGGGAGAAGATCTTCACTCACTAGCCATACAACAGACAAGGGTCTCATATCTAAAATATACTTGGAATTCAAAAAATTCAGTCCCCCAACACCAAGAAACAACTGCCCAATAAATAAGTGGGCTAAAGACTTAAAGAGAAACTTCTCTGAAGAAGAAAGAAGGATGGCCAATAGACACATGAAGAAATGC
>NW_012267289.1:6459999-6477149 GCF_000151885.1 Dipodomys ordii | reverse complement strand
GAGGAGGATGGGAAGGGGAAACAAAGGAGGAGGCTACAATGCTTCATAAGAAATGTACTCATTATCTTGGCCATGTAATTATAACCCCTCTGTACAGTATTTTCACAATAAAAAAAAAAGAACTAAAAAAAAGAAAAGAAAAGAAAAGCTAGGAAGCTATTTCTCTACAGGAAAACGATTAGACTTTAGAAATAGACCACTCTAGAATAATAAAATGTGAGTGAGTAATATTATGAAAATATCAATATTTTACAGGTTCTCTGACTTCAGCTTTCATAAGAAATCACGAATAAATCAGAAAATAATTCAAGGACAAGGCTTCCCAGACTATTTTGATAAATACTTTATAAATTTTAATGATGGTACCACAACTCCTAATATAGTAAGTCTCCAAAGACACTATTTTAAGAGAAATGGTTTATAAAATAATAGTAAAAGTCCAATGGTACTTATTCCAAGATGGTAAGATTAAGTGTAACTGTTATTAAGTCCTTTTATTTATTTCTAAATTTTCCTTTATGGTCATTTGTCATTTAAATTTTTAAAAGATACAATAAATTATGTGAAAGAGGTTTGTTCCACACAGAGGCGTTCTTACTGGAAATAGTATTTTAACTTTATAAATAGCAACTATGTATTATTGCTTCCTCTATAAAAAAATTGTCTCTAGAATAGACAGAATGAAATATTTTAAGATGACCTAAGAGGACGCATTCATGTTTTCATGAAGGAAAAAACAATTTTGATCATTAGATGAAACAAGGCATAGTACCTGTAAAGGAGAAATCATTAGAGATAGGGCATGTTTTGGTGAATAGAGGAGCAGATGCCAACTGAAAGATGTTGAGTGTTTGAAGACTAACAAACCATGCACCTGACTGAATGAAATAGAAAATCTGGATTCTTATACCTGTTGAAAGACTTAGTCCTCGGAGGCCTCATGATCTATAAAAAAGTGACGAACAGTGATCTAACCACACAAAGATTGAGGAAATGATCTGAATTAATTTCATAGGATAGCCTGGGATGGCAGAAAAGTGAAAACAAGTATAACAGAAAGCTAACTGCCATCCCCAGCACTCACAAATGGTATGCCTAAGCGACAAAATTTTTATTGTGACATTGTAGTGGAAAAGAATATTCTGGCTGGGGCTGGGAAGGTGGCTCAGTGTAGAGCACTTGCCTCGTATGCATGAGGCCCTGGGTTCAATTCCTCAGCACCACATGAGCAAAAAGATAAAATCCGGAAGTGGTGCTGTGGCTCTAGTGGTAGAGCGCTAGCCTTGAGCTGAAGAGCTGAGGGACAGCGCCCAGGCCAGAGTTCAGGCCCCATGACCAGACCCCCCCCCAAAAAAAAAAAGAATATTCTGGCTTTGCTAATGCTCTTTGGAGATAGTTAAGACTCACTGGTTAATTTTTATAAGCAATTAGAAAAATTGGTATCATAATAAATATAAGAATGTTCTGTCATATTGCACTCTACCAGCTCATTAATTGGCAGTCTTAAGAATACTTTACTAGCTGGGTGCCCGTGGCTCATGTCCATAATCCTAACTACTCAGGAGGCTGAGAACTGAGGATTGTGGTTCAAAGCCAGCCCAGGCAGGAAAGTCTGTGAGACTTTTATCTCCAATAAACCACCAGAAAACTAGAAGTGGTGCTATGGCTCAAGTGATAGAGTGCTAGCCTTCAGCTGAAGAGCTGAGGGACAGCGCCCAGGCCCAGAGTTCAAGCCCCATGACTGCCAAAAAAAAGAGAGAGAGAGAAAGAATACTTACTGGTACTGTAGACTACCAATAGAAAGATAGTTTTGTGCAAGTTTTTTGGCAGGTATGGGGATTTTCTGTATCTATGTCATAGGAGTGATCTAAATGCTTCACAAACACTTCAAACACTGAAAGGATATACGTTGACAAACCCATATCCTGCCTCCATTTTCAGCTCTCTGTATCTTTTTGTTCTCTGAAAGATGAGTCATACCTTAAGAATTGTTTTTATATTTCTACATAAACTGTCCAATTGGCCATGAATTATAGAATATCATCCAATTTTCAATTATTCTGGAAAGTTTTATGATATTTAGGCACATTTATATAAAATTTCTTATCTTTCTTAGTACATCAAGCTGATGAGAAAAAATATGAAGTTACATGGCAAGTCTTGTTACCTTTTAAATGGCAGGATCCAGGCTGGGAAGGTGGCTCAGTGGTAGAGTGCTTGCCTTGTATACATGAGGCCCTGGGTTCGATTCCTCAACAACACATAAGCAGAAAAAAAATAGCAGGAAGTGGTGCTTTGGCTCAAGTGGTAGAGTGCTAGCCTGGAGCTGAAGAGCTGAGGGACAGCACCGAGGCCCAGAGTTCAGGGCCCACGATCGGACCAAAAAATATAACTTAATAAATAAAAAAATAAAAATAAATGACAGGATCCACTAGTCCAGAGTAAGTTCCTGATCTCACTAAGAGACCTATGGATTAGGAAAGAATTCTCTTAGAAACAGTAGCTTAGTTAAAATATTTATAAGGATTAAATTTTCACAGGATTATTTTTTTTGTTTTGTTGTTTTGTTTTCTGATACTGGGATTTCTACTATCTACCTCTGAGCTTCATCTTGAGCCAAGATTCTGGCTAATTAATTGGAGATGGAATATCATAAACTTTTCTTCTGGCTTTGGATCACAATTCTCCATGTCTCAACTTCCTAAGTAGTTAGAATTATGGGCATGAGCCCCTGGCACTTGGCTTCAATTTTTTTGTTGTAGCAAACTTTGATGATTTCTTAAAAAGCTCTATTTCACACTTTTAGGACATAATTTGTCATTTCTTCTTAGAATTTTCATCCTCCCTCTCCAGGTAAAAAAGGGTTAAAATATTTAAAATTTCAACTCAAGTTCCAATGTTTTCATGAGTTAAAGAAGAAGATTAGCTACTCTATGTTCTGTGTTTGTAGGGCACTTAATATTTGCCTTTACCAAAGCTTGTATATTTCAGTTCACATTTTAGTTAAATATCTCATCTTGTCATTTAAAGTATACAGAATGAGAAAGAAAGTTAAAGCAAGGACAAGAGCAAAAAGGACATACTGAAGAGGACATTTCAAGATGGCATGAGGCTTGCTTCGCTATAAATACTAAAAAGGTGAGTCAGCTCACATCAGCTGTAACATCAAGCAAGGTATCATTCAAGTGTCAAGTGTTTAATAAATACTTTGTTAATAGTCATATGAATCAAAGTACTTCCTACAGTCAGTTCATGCCTGTAATCCCAGCACTCAGGAAAAAGAGGCAGAAGGATCACAAGCTAAAGGCCAGCATGAGCTACCTAAAGAGATTCCATCTCAAAACTAAAGGGAGGGGGGCTGGGAAGGTAGCTCAATGGTAGAGTGCTTGCCTTGCATGCCTGAGGTCCTGGGTTTGATTCCTTAGCACCACATAAGCAAAAAGAAAAAAGCTGGAAGTGGCACTGTGGCTCAAGTGGTAGAACACTAGCCTTGAGCTGAACAGGTGAGGGACAGCGCCCAGGCCCAGAGTTCAGGCCCCACAACTGGACCCAAAAAACAAAACAAACAAACAAAAACCCCACTTCTAATTCTTAATTCTACTTATCTTAAATACAAAGAAACAATGAAAAATATCTTCATCTAACCATTAGGTTCTGCTCATGTGTGATCAAGTACAGGGAAAACTAATGGCAAAACCAAACTGATCCTTGATCCAATTCTAAAGCACCAAACAAGCGAGATAATGAGAAGTCAGCTGGAGATTTCACCACTGAGACCTGATTTTTGTCTACAATCAATAGAACAAGTAATAAAGAATATTTCAAAGCCTTTGCAAATGTGAACCTTAAACAGGAAAAAAAAAAAAAACCTAGGTGTTCTAGAGAAAATATAAGCTTCCTCCAGCAGCCAAACTGCTTTTTTCAGAAATAGGCAAGCTGGGCCACTGTTAAAGAATGGGAATAGTCTCCAATATGTGTATTTTAATAAAGATAACAGAGGCTTTTTTTTCTTTCTCTGATCCACAGACTCTTGGAAGTAATCAGCACCATTCATTCAGCGCAAGTTCCCATCTGTGGATGAAGGACCTCTAGAATTTTAGAGATGGATTACTCAGCATTTCCATTGCTCTGGTGAATAACTGAAGCAACTTAAGTGAGGAAGGGTTTATTTATCCCTGGTTTCTGAGGTTTCAGCCTATGGATGGTGGACCCTGTGGCTTGTGGACTCATGCCAAAGGCAGAAAAATCATGGAGGTAGAACAGACGAAAATTGTTCACCTGATGGCAGCTAGAAAGCAAAGAAACTGACCCACAGCTGTGGTAAATAATGCTGCAGTAAACATAGTTGTGCTGGCAGCTTTAGTGTGGTCTTGTTTGTGCTCATTCAGGTAAATGCCCAAAAGTGGGATTGCTGGGTGATAGGGGAGCTCTATGTGGAGTCTTTTGAGGAACCTCCATACTACTATCCAAAGTTGTTGAACAAGTTTACACTCCCACACACAGTTTTTTTTTTCTTTCTTGCTATTGCTTCTAACTTATTTATAAGGTATCATGTGATTTTTTTGTTGTTGCTTTGTATGTCCCTCCCCCCACGGTATAATCCCTGTTTACACTGTATTTGATGTTGGTATAATTCGGGGAGGGGAAGGAAAAAAAACAAAGTGTTTAAACAGGGATACAGATTGACCCATTGCAACAATGAGATGTACAAGACGCTATGTCGAAAAACATAGTTGTGGAGATGGAAAAGAAGAGATGGTAGGGGAAAAACAAAAGAGGAGGCAACAATGCTTGATAAGAAATGTACTCATTACCTTGCTCATGCAACTGTAACCCCTCCTCTGTACAGTATTCTCACAACAAAAAAACTTATTAAGAAGAAAGAAAGAAAGAAAATGACCCACAGGAAGGCACATTCCCAGTAACCATCTCTCTCCAATCAATTCCCACCATCCACAGTTCAAACACTTCTCAAAAGTGGACTCAATGTTGACTCTATATTGGATCTCATTGATCAAGGCAAGACTCACATGATTTAAAATGTTCCACCTCTGAACACTACTTCCTTTGCATACAACACCTTCAATATATGAGCATTTAGAGAGGAACACCATAACAGGAGATACCATGGAAGAAAAATTAAGGAGTTAGGACACAACCACATTCACATACATATACTCAACACGTATCATGCAATAAATTTGATATGGGCTTAGTTCCAAATCAATGGCTTTCACATATTCCATCTACTCATTTAATTCTCATAAAACATTTCATCACATGTTCTAAACTTTACAGATAAGAAAATCAAGTAAGAAGAATTTGATACAAGTAACGATTTGATACAAGAAGTCGATACAAGTAAACAAAATATCTAGGATTCATACTCACATTTAAAACTACACAATATGTCAACCTATGTTGCTGATAAAAAGCAAAACTTTAATCCACAGTTAAGTTTCATTAGTATTTCCTTCATTTGGCATTGCCTACATATAAAATCATAAACTTTAATCTTGATAAACGAATGAAGATAAGTCTTATCACACTTTAAATATTAAAAAGGAAAACAAAAATTAATTCTTTTTTAAATCATAAATTTTCTATAAGTCAAAATCTTGGCAATGATTAGAAATTGATTGAAAGATTCTTGCACAATGCCTAATATTCAGTTATTGACATAAATTAAGCACAAATTTAAGTAAAAGTCTTAAAACACATCAAAATAAGTTATAAAGTCTGGGCTAAATGTTACATATTGGTAAATTACACCCTTGGGCAGAAATTAAAATATAAGATAAATATTTTCCATTTAATCTTTATATATTCTATATTTAAGCCTTTCTTTAAAATATCTTCATTTCTACTATATTCTAGGTAATATAGATATGGAGTAAGGGGGCATTTCATATGCAGACCATAACAGGAGGTAAAGAAAACTAAAACAAAATGAAGGAGTGCACACCCACATTCATTCTGTCACTTGAGCACATCCAGTTTCAGTTTTAACTTTGTTGTACTTGCTTCTATTCTTCCTGCCTTCAACTTCTTGTACCATACTTTTATTGAACATCTTGGCTAAAAGTAGCATCCTTACCCTGTCCCCTCAAATTCTGAATAGTCACAAAATTAGATGTTATAGTTACTCTTTTTAACTCTTCTTCTTATTTCCTCTTCCTCCCTTTCCTCTTTCTGCCTTCCTTCCTCCTCTTCTTCCTCCTTTTCCTCCTCCTCTTCCTCTTCATCCTCCTACTTCTTTTTCTTCTCCTCCTCCTCCTTCTTTCCTTCTTCTTTTTTGTTCTTCTTCTAGCATCACTTAGCTTTATAAATTAGCTTTATATATTTCCTTTTGAAATATTCATATATTTATATAATATACATTGATTAGATTCATTGCTTGTCATTTTCCCTTTTACCACTCACCTCTCTTGCAAAATGAGTCTTAACAAGCTACATTCTTCCAGTTGCCACATATGTATATGATGTTGTCCTTCACCCTTCACTGTCCTTCATTCTTTCCATTTGCCACCTTTCCACTAATACCTCTATCACCGAAAGGACCTGTCTTATATTCTTCTCCTTTAATTTGTTTTCTTCTTGTTTAGTGTATCCTGTTTGTTTAAAGGATATCACTGTAATGTTTCACACACACATATCCAGTATTTTAATCAGATTGACCACCTTGTTGATTCTCACTATCACCATCCCCACTACTTCTTGTCATAAAATATCTTTCACTGAGTTTTATTTTGCTTTCTTCATTAACATCAGAAAACTAAATACTCACTTCTGCTGGTGGATAGCTCACATTTCAAGAGCAGCAGAAGGTGTCAGTCTACATTAGCTCCTTGGAAGCAGCCTGCAGCCAACCTAAAGTTTGAGCCACAGTTAGGAGGAAGCTTAATAAACCATAAGGAAATAGCTAAATAGTAACCTCAGAGAAGAAAGAGATTAGACACAGCAAATTGAGAAATCAAAGCAGCAACAGTGGCTCAGGCAGTGAAGGGATTGAGAACCTGCAACCTCATACTTCCTGGCTACAGCAAGGTCCAGTGCCTGAGGAACACCATTGTTGGAACACCTAGAAGTTGTCTAGTAGATTTCGAAGGTTTGCTGTAACACAGAGTTCAGAGACCCTAAGATATGTCCCAACTTCAGCCTTCCCCCAATATAACAAGCTTCTGTGCCAACTTTGAAATAATTGAAACCTTATTTTCCTCTAACAGGAAAATTTCATGGCAGATCGATGTATTTTGTTAGAACCTATTCATTTATTATCAAAACCTACAATCATACTTGCCAACTGAGTAATTGACAGTACATCAAAATTGGCACTTGAAAGATAACTTACTGTTTTTGATTAATTTACTCCTGACTAACGAAATGTTTGGAAGTTATCTATTAAATATTTTCTTCTCTTAATATGTTTTGTTTTCATTAAAAAGGCAATCATATAGAGTTACGGTATGTAACATGGTGTTTTGAAATATGTATACATTATGCAAAGGCTAAGTTGTCATTTTCTCACATACTTAAATTTTATAGCAAGAACTTCATGCGTGCTATTAGTAATTTTCCTTTTTTTTTGTTTTGGCTTGTTTTTTTAACTATTTTTTTGTCTTTTTTCTGGCACTGGGGATTGAACCCAGGACATCACATTTGATAGGCAAGCACTTTGCCATTAAGTTACATCTCATCGCCATTGAGGTACATCTCATCCCCAATCAGCAATTCTCAACACATTATGATTAATTTTAGACAATAGTTCTATTACATATAGTCCTCTACTGCACTTGAAATTCCATATGCTTTATGTAGCATCCTCCCTTTGCCTCTGCTCCATCTACTAGTAACCACCACTCTATTCTATTTCCTAGTTCCACTTTTTAAAGTTACCATGTATAAATGATATAGTGTGACATTTGCCTTTCTGTTCCTGGCTCATTTACTTAACATAATGTGCTCCCAGGGTTCATCTGTGTTGTCAAAGATGACAGAATTTACTTCTTCACTAAGGTTTAATAGTGTTCCATCGTACACCCATAGCACATTTTCTTCATTCATTTATTATCTTTCTATTAAAGATTTATACTACACAAGACTAAGAACAGGCTACAGGGAGGCCAAATACACTTAACAAAGTAAATATTCTTGTACAAAATATTTTAGTAATACAACATAAATCATGGTTTTCAAATTACCTCCTCTGCTAAGTGAAGGACCAAAGTATGATATAAATGTATAAATTAACCAAACCAATTGGCAAGCTGAACCAGGGAAAGACACAAAGTAGAAAATAGGTCTTTGTTAGTACAAGACACCATGCTCTTCAGGAAGCAATAAATGCAAATAAAAATTAAAATCAAGTATACAGAAAATGTAGAACTAGTTTATCAAATGAAGATCAGATACACAATGGTAAGAGACAATCCCATTCTCATGTTCAGGAAGGCACAGGTCATTCAGCTGGCTAGCAGGATCTCATAAGCATAGCTGTACCAAGCAATAGCTTCACTATAGATTAAGCTAGTTTATCTATTTAATTAGATCAATGTCTTTATTTGAAATAACTTCTATCTTCTCCTTCCTTATCATCTCTGCTCTATATACTCCTTTACCCATTCCAGTTTTATCTATCCATTTTTTTTGTACTCAAGCTCCCTCTATCTCTCATATATTAAAAGACTTCTAACAACTCCTCCCTAGAATAGTCTTCATTTTCTAGTTTCCCAGAGTTAGGCTTGTAACTGTACCATAAGCAAAGTTTCCTGGATTTCTCCCTAAATAACTTCTTAAGATGGGATTTTTGCTGTTGTTTATTTGTTTGCTTTGTTTTGTATATTTTCCTGAATAGACACAAGAAAAACATGTTGACTAGAGTATAAAAATCACCTTTCCTACAGATAAAATTATATCTGTCACCTGGAATTATGAATAAAAATTGCTGAACTCTTCTACTGCTTTGGGCCATGCCAAGGACTGATGGCTCACTTCAAGCTAAGACAGATTAACATGTTCGCAAAAATTAACAACCCTGCAGGAACTTCAGATTTGAAATAGAAAAGTAACATTGCAAAGAGAAAGAAATCTGTCTCATAGTTAACATGAAATAACAAATAAACTCTTTGAAAGAATTAAATGTAAGAGTACGTGAAAAAGAGAATATGGTGAGTATTCTAAATACAAATCAAACATCTACTAAGGTTGGGAGCTAGGTTAAAAAAAAATAAGGAGGGGAAATAATTTGTGATAATACCAGCAGCTTTATAGTTTAGTAGAAAAGACAGCAAAGAAAAGTTGAAATTACATTTTAAAAATAGGTTATCTAATTGCGGCCAGTTTCAATCCCCACATCTACTTACATTTAATGTTTGGCTCTGAGAATGAGAGAGAAAACTTCACAATGCACAGAGTCAAAGAGCAGTGACTTAGCAAGTGAATGCAAAAGCACATTGCTTTCATAGCAAGCCATGTGCTGTTTTCAATAAAGATGATGTATGACTAACTCAGAATCAATATGAATGCAGATAAAACCTATTCTTTCCACTGGGTAATTCTATAGCTGATACATACATTGTCGAATATTTGTTATTTGAATGCAGAATACAGTTTTGCCAATGCTCGATGTACAAACAATCAATACAGACACTGCTTCTCTCCCTATTTTTCTCTTATTTCTGCTTTTGCTTTCCCATACTAGGATAAATGAATAGCAAAGACCCACCTCACAGTTCCAGAACCATGCTAAAGGAAGCATAAATCCCTAAGATAGCATTGCTAACAATCTCTAAAAGAAGTAAATGGCCCATGGATCCTTTCAATGTTCCAAGCAAAGCAGTTGAATGAATATGAGTCATACATTAAATAGGATCATTTGGAAGGATAAATGGATCTTTAAGGTAAAAGGAGTTTCTTGTCCAACGCTGTCAGACAAAACTATGCAAATATCCTTGCCTACTACATTTTTGCAATATTAAGATAGCTTTGAATGTGTCACAGCTCATTTCAATGTGAGCCCCTAGCTACTTACAAAATGAAATCCTCAAAATCAGCCCTGTCCTCAAGGGTCATGAAGCAAATTGACTTTGTATTGGTGGTCTCAGTAGAGCCAGAGTCTTTTTTCTGTGGTTATTTGAGTAGCAGAATTGAAGCAAAAAAGGACATGGAACTGAAGTAGTACATGCCATAGGTCAGTATCAGGCACCTCAAATGCTTTCACTTGGACAAAGGTGAAACAGGATCTTCTGTCATTTTTTCTCTTTACATGCAAAATATGAATAAATTCAAGTTCTCTATCTATTGTACTTCAAATTACCTTTGAATTCCTCGGTGTGTCTCCTTCACTGTCACTGCCTTGCTTTGTTGGAAGTACTCCATGT
The DNA here is from genome assembly GCF_000151885.1 of Dipodomys ordii. NCBI lineage: Eukaryota > Metazoa > Chordata > Mammalia > Rodentia > Heteromyidae > Dipodomys > Dipodomys ordii. The sequence continues at coordinate 6,466,770 of NW_012267289.1, read as the reverse complement.
ATTAGGTTTTCCCTCTCCAGAGTGGCTTCTTTTCCAGTATATCAGCACAACATTTTTCCTATTCCACAATCCACCAGTAAGGGTTTCTTAATGTCCTGTAGGAAGTTCACATTTTTTAATACAGCACCGAAAAGGCTTCAAATTTTAACCCTAATTATTTTCCAAATTTAATTTTAACAAATTGGCCATCTTGCATTATGTGCTAATTATTCCAAAATTGTTATAATTTTTAAATTTCATATTTTGCATCATTTTTCCTTAACTACCACTCATCCTATCCTACTCCATACTAACTTTTCCAAATTCACTAACTTAGAACTTTCTTAGCCTGAAATGACTTTGAGTTCATTCAAGGCTGAATAAAGCAATACGGAATGAGCTGAAGATAGACTACATTTCTGTTACTGGGGTGTTGATTGTGCTATATTGTCACTCTATGGAAAGCTCCTTTAGACTAAAGTCCATGTCTTTTTTTCTTCACTATTTTATGTTCAACACTTACAGCACTGATATCTCCTGAATCACACATTTTGTTGAATTGAGCAAGCTAAAGCAAGTTGCATTGATAAACTCATTTCTGAGTCTTTAAAAAAGACTTGCAGCTGAATAATAGTGGCTCATGTCTGTAATCTTAACTACTGAAGAGGCAGAGATCTGAGGATCACAGTTCAAAGCCAGCCCAGACAGGGAAGTACATGAAACTCTTACCTCAATTAATCACAGAACAATCCAGAATTGGTGCTGTGGCTCAAGGTAGGTAGAGCACTAGCCTTGAGCAGAAGATGCTCAGTGACATGAAACTGACGTAGTGTACCCACAGTTCACACCCAGAGTTCAAGACCCAGGACTGGCAAATAATAACAATAATGGTGATGATGATGATGATGATGATGATGATGATGACAATACAGATTGGTAGAGAAGCCTCAAGAAGATAATCACTTCAATGCCTTCATCTAATGCACTGAATCCTGGGTTTGAAGCAACTAAAATATTCACTGTGACGTCTTCTCTGATGCTTCAACTGAAATTAATATTTCCTTCTTCTTTATAATAACATATTTTACAGGGCACTCAATTTCTCTAAGACCATATCAAGTCATGCCAGGTCATTAAAAATATTTGGTTAGCAAATAACAATAATAATAATAATAAGTTATTTTAATAAGTTTGTTTTTAATCTGAGGTCCTAAACTGATCTGATAAATCTGAGGCTCTTTAGAATTCTCACCATTTGATAAAAAAGGCAACTTACTTCAGGACTAAAATAAATCTATTGTAGAATTCGGATGGTGGTTTTCAATCTTTGCTGCATATTCAAATTATGAATGAAGTGCTAAGCCCCACTAAGGTCAATTAAATTTAACTCTTCAAATATAGGCGCAGATTTGTGCATTTTTTCAAAATCCCTTGGAAAATTCTAAAAAGGCAGTAAAACAATGGTTGATAAATGGTCAGACAACTTGTTCTATGAAAGTTAACTTATAAGTACTTTAGGCCATATTGTATGTGTGCTATTTGTCTGAACTATAGTATTGTTATAACCCATGGGTATAGAGACACACATAAATGAAAGGTGGTAATATAAGTTTACATAAAAACTTACAAGGAAGGAGGAGGCAACCATGCTTGATAAGAAATGTACTCATTACCTTGCCCATGTAATTGTAACCCCTCTATACAGTATTTTCACAATAAAAAATTAAAAAATAAATTCAACATACCATTTATCCAAATCATGAAATCATGATTTCATGCATTTCATTTTTAGAAATTAAGTAGCATATACAGCATAAGGTCTCAATCAATGTTAACATCCTCCAACTCCAATGTTCAATAAAGCTGTTTTATTTTTTAAATAAAAAAAAACTTACAAGGGACAGGTTTGACCTACAGACCATAGCTTGCCAACCTCTGAGTTGGACAGTTCTGTATTCTGTCCCACACTAATAAATGGCCTTCACTGTCTTACTTTATTTTGTTACAGATGGACATATTTCCGTTTTAGTTTTGAAAAATTAATTTACTAGTGATAAAGTCCACTAAAATTTGGCAGAACTTTTAGAATTTAGTTTCATTATAGAATATATGCTATATACACTATGTTTATAATTTATAAAGTATGTGCTAAATGCAGAGTTCATATGTTGTAATTTTTCAGAGCAACTGGATACTCTTTTCAAGTTATTTTTTTGGACGGAGTATTCAAAAGGATATCAGTGTTCCCCTTTACTTATGTATGTTAAATGACAACAGTAAAGCACAGCTGCTGCTGAGAGGGAGGTAGAGTGTGAGGTTCAGGCAGAACTGAAACAGCCCATTACCTGCAGGATCACTGCCTGCAGAGGCGTCTCAGAAGACTGATTGCAGCAATACCAATAGACTGTGAACTGCATTGTTGTATTACAGCCCAGCTTCATAAAGTTTTATAAGGCAGATGAAGAAAAATATAAAATAATGCTTCAGATGGGATATACAGAAATTCGAATTGCTTATAAGTTGCTTCTTAGACAAGAATTTTAAAATTGGCTTCTAGATCTGAGTTTTGAATGATGACTACTTACATTTATATAGAGATCAGAGCATGAACCAAGAATCAAAGATGTGAAATAATTAGTTTATATAGTAAGTCTCATAGGAACTAGTTGTTTCCATTTTTTACAAGTTTATAATAAAGCACAATGGGGTCAATTTTTTTTGTGTGTGTGAAAAGAACAGGAATTGCATTATTATCATTAATAAAGCCTAAATGTACTCATTATCTTGCCCATGTAATTGTAACCCGTCTGTACAGTATCTTCACAATAAAAAAGAAATTTAAAAAATAAAAAATAAAAGCAGTTTGATATGAATATTTTTAAACTGCAAATGATAACTAAGCACTTTTAAGGTTTTACAAATAACCTACATTTATCTGAATGAGGGAAGGGAAGGGAAACAAAAAAATGGTGAGACAAAGACCAAAGGGGGAATTAATGCTACAGTGATACAAGACAACATGTTAGAAATGATCTGTACAACATGGGGCTTTAGGGGGAAGTGGGAGAAAAATGAGGGAGGGGGTAACAAGTTCAATAAGAAATGTACTCATTACCTTACTCAAGTAACTGTAACCCCTCTGTACATCACCTTGACAAAATTTAAATGAAAATTTAAAAAGATAAAGAGTCACATGAAGCTATGAAACATAGAATAGTCCTTGTCCAATGTAATACTGTATTTGGATCTCAGTTCTGACATTCTGCAATTTATATATTATCCATCAAATGTTGAGAATTACAGCTTTAAAAATGTAGTTCACTATTGTGCTAAGAAAATTAGACAAAAATCCAAATTACAAATTTTCTTCTGTTATTAATAGCCTGAGGGAACCTGTACAAATCATTTAATGCTCTAGGTTCCTGACAACTATGAAAGTATATGAATTCTATATGAACATTGTACAGAACTTAAATAGTTCTAGATTTATGACACAGGTCAATTGTTGTTATTAAGATATATAACTCACTGGTGGGAAAGTTAAAAAAAATAACAGTTCACTTATTTCTGATTATCATAGCTACTTTATTCTTTAGTGGTTAACAAACCATTTTTTCCTCTGTTTTCTTTTCAAATGTTGAACATAATCATACTTGTATGTGTGCTTTTAAAAAATGTAGGCTAACATTTGTTCAAGCTCTTTTGTAGCCCAATCACAGAGTGAAAGTCTATGCCAGACAATACCACATAAAAAGCTAAAAATAATTTAGAAGGAATTTAAATTATTTCCTGGTCTCTAAAAGGAAATTAATCTATTACAAAGTACTGTAATGCATTATAAAATCCGTATTCTATCAATATTAAGTAAAACAACTGAAATTCTATCCTATCCTCGCAATGAATTCTCACCAACCTCTGGGGCCTCTTTCAAGGAAGTTATAGTAGCATATGTAGCATGAAGTAAACACTTCACTAAAAGAATGAAGATTTGAAAACGAACCTTAGTAAAACAAACCTTTCCCATCTTAAGAGAAAATTGTGGCTGCAGTCTTGCAGTGGATGATTTCTGATCACTTTGAAACTCTTCTAAGTCTCTACAGCTGAACACCTTGATGGATACCTGTAATCCCAGTTAATCAGGGGTGAAGATAATAATCTGAGGCTAGCCTAGGCAAAAAGTTAGTAAGATTTCATCTCAATTGATAAACGGTCTGTGATATTATGTGTTTATAAAATTTGTTTTCATGTCTAAAAAAGAAACAGAAAAAGTACAGTCCACTAGGTATGGGTGACTCATGCCTGTAATCCTAGCTACTCAGGAGGCTGAGATCTGAGTATCAGGGTTCAAAGTCAACCTGGGCAGGAAAAGTGTAAGAGACTCTCTTCTCTAATTAATGACCAGAAAACTGTAAGTGGCACTGTGGCTCAAGTGCTAGAGCACTCACCTTGAGAACTTAAGGAGAGCACCCAGACCCCAAGTTCAGGACCCACGACTGGGAAAAAAAATACACAAAACAAATAAAAAAACTACAGTCCAAGGCTGTCTCATTGAAATCCACAAGATTTATCTCACCCCCCCACCCCCAGCCAAAAATAAAAGTATCTAAAGACAAAAATGGATGGAGATATGCCTCAAGGGTCAGATTTATGCGTTCAAAATTACCACAGTTACCATGAAAAGCATTTAAATTTTGATTAGTTATCATTTTAAGAAAATATACTCAAATTCTTATTTTTTAGTAATAGACAAAAACATTATTCACTGATTAAAGTGGATAGACTGAAATTACTGGGCTTTCTTTGGAGAACCTATTGATAATTGTTGTTTTACTTAACATTTTCAGTGTTTACTGGTTTCCATTTATTTCTGAAAATATAGATTTCATTTTTACTTATCCTAAGTTGTACTATTTCAACAAGTCTAATGTTCATTACTTGTTTGTGATTGCATTGAGACCTGGATTACTTTATCCAAAATGTCAACTATGTTATTTTTTAACCATTTTAGATATTTTTATTATATTTGCACATGAATTTGAATTTCTGGCTAAAGCAACATTCTTTGGATATTGAAGACATAGTTTTCTTTATTTGGGAGAGGGGGATCAAGTCATGGGGCCTGAACTCTGGGCCTGGGCGCTGTCCCTCAGCTCTTTAGCTCAAGGCAGTGCTCTACCACTTGAGCCACAGCGCCCAAGGCTACTGCTCTACCACTTGAGCTACAGTGCCACTTCTGGCTTTTTTCTTTTTGCTTATGGGGTGCTGAGAAATCGAACCCAGGGCCTCATGCATGTAAGGCAAGTGCTCTACCACTGAGCCACCTTCCCAGCCCCATAGTTTTCTTTTTTAGTATATATTTCTATTGAAAAGATGTTGTACCAAGGGATTACAGTTACATGAATAGGGTAATGAGTACATTTCCTATCTAGCATTGTTACCTCCTCCTTTGTGTTTTCCCTACCATCCCTTCCCTCCCCACACCCCAACTTCCCCCCGACACCAAGCTGTTCATTTTCAACATAGTGTCTTGTATATCTCATAGTTACAATGGGTCAATCTGTATCCTTCTTTCAACATTTTGTTATTTCCCTTCTCCTCCCCAAATTAGAAAAATGTCTATGTAAGTTTCAGAGCACCAGAATCAAATCCAATGACAACAGGGGTTATACCATGGGGGAAGAACATACAAAAGAAACAAAAAAAATCACACAGTACATTATAAGTACATTAAAAACAATGTCAAGAAAGATAAAACTTCTTGTGTCCTATCTTGGTGCTCATTTCGCTTAGCATCATCTTATATGGTCATATGTGTATCATCTTATATGGTCATATGTGCATGGCTTTTGACTTTTTCTGCTTGTCCAAGACATTTATTAGCTATTGCAAATAAGAGAAACCATGGGACCTATGTTTCTTTGGAGCTGGCTTGCTTCATTTAATATGATTTTTCCAAGTCTTTCCTAGCAAATGGGGTAGTGTCATTCTTTCTGATGGAAGCATATTCATCTACTGAGGGGCATCTGGGTTGGTTCCATATCTTAGCTATGGTAAATAATGCTGCAATAAACATAGTTGTGCTGGTAGCTTTAGTGTGGCCTTGTTTGTGGTCATTTGGGTAAATGCCCAAAAGTGGGATTGCTGGGTCATAGGGGAGCTCTATGTGGAGTCTTTTGAGGAACCTCCACACTGCTTTCCAAAGTGTTTGAACAAGTTTACACTCCCACCAACAATGCAGTAGGGTTCCCTTCTGTCCACATCCCCTCCAGCATCTGTTGTTATTAGATTCCTTGATTACAGCGATTCTAGCTGGGGTGAGGTGGAATCTCAGTGTTGATTTTACATACATTTCTGTTATAGCTAGTGAAGTTGAACATTTCTTATGTGTCTATTGGCCATTCTTATTTCCTCTTCAGAGAAGTCTGTCTTTAAGTCTTTAGCCCACTTATTAATCTGACAGTTGTTACTTTGAGGATTTGTTGTTGGGGGAGTTACTTTTTGAGTACTAAGTATATTTTAGATATGAGACCCTTGTCTGTTGTATGGCTTGTGAAGATCTCCCAATCTGTGGGCTTTCTATTGATCTTGCTAGCTATATCCTTTGCCATTCAGAAGCTGTGCAGTTTCATGAAATCCCATTTTTCCAAACTTTCTTTGATTTGTTGTGTTTCTGGGTCTTTATTAAGAAAATTTTGGTCTATGCCAAGGAGCCCTAGAGTTTCTCCTATTCCTTCTTCTAATGTTTACAGGGTGTTTGCTTTTATTTTGAGGTCTTTGATCCATTCGCAGTTG
>NW_012267289.1:6440303-6459602 GCF_000151885.1 Dipodomys ordii | reverse complement strand
GGATCGCGGTTCAAAGCCAGCCCGGGCAGGAGAGACCTTGAGACTCCTATCTCCAATAAAACCACCAGAAAACCAGAAGTGGTGCTGTAGCTCAAGTGGTAGAGCACTCGCTTTGAGCTGAAGGACAGCGCCCAGGCCCAGAGTTCAAGCCCCATGACTGACAAAAAAAAAAAAATTTAGTTTTCTACGGGTGTTTAATCAATTTTGCCAGCACCATTTACTGAAGAGGCTGTCTTTCTTCCATTTAGCTCCCTTATCAAAAATTAGTTGGCTATAAGTCTGTGGGTTCATTTCTGAGTCTTCATTTCTATTCCACTGGTCCTCTTCTTGTGCCAGTACCAAGTTGTTTTGATTATTATGGCTTTGAAGAAGTTTGAAATTTGGTATTAACATTCCTCTAGCACTGTTTCTTCTGCTAAGGATTTTTTCCTTTTTTTTTTTTTTTTTGCTATTCGGGGTCTTTTATTGTTCCATATGGACTTTTGGATTGCTTCTTCCATTTCATTAAAGAATGAGGTTGGGATATTGATAGGTACAACGTTGAATTTGTAGATAGGCTTTGGCAGTATTGCCATTTTTACGATGTCAACACTTCCAATCCAGGAGCATGGGAGGTTTTTCCATTTCCTTAATTCTGCTTTAATTTCCTTTCTCAAGTTTTTAATCTTTTCATCATAGAGGTTTTTCACTTCTTTAGTAACCTCCTGGATATTTTATTGGGGGGGGTATTGCAAAAGGAGTTGTTTTTCTGATTTCAGCTGTGCTCTTCTCGTTATTAGCATACAGAAAATTCATTGATTTTTGAGGGTTAATTTTATACTCTGCTACTTTGTGAAAGTTTCAGATCAGCTCTAGTAACTTGGGAGTAGAGTCCATGGGGTTCATTAAATACAAGATCATGTCATCTGCAAAGAGCAGAGTTTTACTTTATCTTTCCTTATTTGTATCCCTTTTATGTTTGCATCTTGTCTTATTGTTCTAGCTAGGCATCCTAATACTAAATTGAAGAGAAGTGAAGAGAGCAGACATCCTTGTCTCATTCCTGAATTTAGAGGAAATGGCTTTAGCTTTGTGTCATTAAGTATAATACTGGTTATAGGTTTATCATACACAGCCAACCATGTTATTTTAATCAATCAGTATATAGGTCTACAGGCCTGATGCTACAAAACAATGGAATATGAATCTTTACAGAAACATTAGAGAGAAGCTGGGTGCCAGTAGTTCATGCCTATAATCCTAACTACTCAGGAGGCTGAAATCAAAGGATTGCTGTTCACAGCTAGCTCATGCAGGAAAGTCCATGAAACATTTTTTTTCCTTCTTCTGTTCACACGTTTTTTATTGAGACAGTGGTGTGTGTGTGTGTGTGTGTGTGTGTGTGTGAGAAAGAGAGAGAGAGAGAGAGAGAGAGAGAGCGCACGTGTGCCAACCTCCTCCTTCCCCCCAGGAAAAAAATCAACAAAAAAAGAAAGATGCAACTGTTTATACAGGTCCTGTTATTTAGGAAGCTGGTTGATATAAACGGGGACTCCTGCCTTAGCATTGTTGCCGGGTTAGCGTTTTTTACTTTTATTTTATTGTAAAGATGCTGTACAGAAGGGTTACACTTACATGAGTAAGGTAATGAGTATATTTCTTGTGGAAAATTGTTACCCCCTCCTTTGTTAAGGCCTAGAAATAAAACAGGGCTGGATGTTGCTTGTGCTCAGGGGATTGAGGGGTGGGGATTCCCCTTGGGGATCCATCTAAGGCACAGGCAGTTCTGTGATGTAGTTGTTACTGGGAAGGTGTCATTGAAGAAGCTTTCAACCCTGGGTGGGTGGGGTTGTCACTTGACTTAAAGCTGACTAATCTCAAAGAGACTGGATGGGAAGCAGTGTGGTCTGCCCCGCCCTCCATCCTTCCTTGCCAGCCTGACCTCAGGCCTCCCAGGTGAAGCACAGAGATTTCCAGCTGGGACTCAACAGCATAATGCCCATGCCCAGCCTTGTCTGGCTGGTGAGAAAAAGGCCCTTAGCCATGGACTCACCACTGTCAATTGGGACCTTGATCTCTATGATCTGGGGACCTCACAGTTTGCAAGGAGATCCCCAAAGTCCTCTCCCTTGTTCACACATTCCCTGCCCTGTCCCTTGACATGTGAGAGAGTCACACACACACACACACACACACACACACACACACACAGAGCTTGAATTTTGAGATCCTGTGTATACTTTTGGTGCCCCAAGAGGGTGCAAATCTCATGTGTCTCCCCCAAAATCAAATCTTGAATCCATTTCTAGAGAGAGAAGGGAGTCACACAGCCCATTTTAATCAATCTGTGGAGTTGGGGACCCCAGAACTGATTCATGAGCCTTGACAGGACTATACGGGAGTGTTGAGGAGACCCGATTTATAATGAACACACTGAACCCCAGAGATCTTGGCTAAGCGGGGCTTCTGTCCCTATCTTCCTGTCTCTCATGGCAGCATGAGACTCTTACCTCCAATAAACTGCTCAGAAAAGCTGGTAATGGTGTTGTGGCTCAAGTGGTGGAGAGCTAGCCTTGAGCACAGAGAAGCTCAGGGATTGTACCCAGGTCCTGAGTTCAAGACCCAGACCTGGCAAAAAAGAAAAGTGTCTTGATGGAATAAAAAGCAAGTACAAACATCTATGTACACATGAAGTTCCCTTCCTTTCTACCTTCAACTGCCACCAATGCAGTAGAGGTTGGAGAATATTCATGAGTGAAGTAACTGAAGCAAAACTCCATTTTTAAGAGTGAAAAGGAAAAATGATACAGTGAAATGTGGAAATGTGACAATGATATTGGTGAATATTAGACGCTAGAAGTCAATTAAGCTGAACTTCCAAAGTTGCAATGAAAAACATTCTGTCGGTATGTTCTATCCAGCCATGCTATCAGTCAAGCACACAGAGAAAATGAAAACATTTTCACATAAGCAAGAACCGTTAGCTATATCCAAATAAATGCTTCAGTAAAAACTACATCAAGAAAGCCATAGGCTGATGCGTAAATGTTAGCATGACCTCTCCTACCAAGCTTATGGCATAAAAAGCAACAGATTTCTAGGTTCATAGCATTTGTAACCTTGATGTTTGTACAGTACAGGTAAACCGCTTTTCCTATGAAACTTAGACCACAATTCAACTATAAACACTAATTCATTCCAATTTCATGTATAAACCCTGCACATTCTAACAGTATTATTAGATTTTATATAATTTAAATTCAAGTGATCATTTTCTCCAATCTGGAGAATATATTCTCTAAATAATCTCTATGACCTAGCCTAGTTCAAATGCCCTCAAAATAAACACCTTTCTTTTTAGAAAATGAGAGAATGAAATAGGTAACCAATAAATAGGAACAAAGATTCAAGAAACAGCATATCTAACAGAAAAGATAAACTGATTAAAGTAACAAGATGACCTTAGTGCATGAGTCCCAACAATTATTTGTTCCAGACCTGAAAAAAATGAATGGAAGCCTGTGAAAAATGTTTCTAAGAAACCAAGACAGACATGTTAGATTCGTTTTAGCACATTATAAGCTCTAGACATGTGGTTATTTTTATTATCATTCAGTTATTCAGTATGGTAGAAATTTTGGAAATTTTGGTCATTGATATACAGAAAACGGATTACATTTTAAAACTAAACAATTTTAATACTCCTCCAATAAAAAAACAAAATAGGTTAGTGGAATGAGTAAAGGGGATAAACCGCAAAACTGTAAAACTATTTTTTCAACACTTTAATGAATAGTAAATAGATACTGCATGAAATTATTTACCTCCATATACATTGACAAGTAACCTGAGGTGAAAACTCCTGAACTTTGAAAAGTCTGACCTATCTTTTGTTTACAGGCATTAAGTCACTACACTTTTGACAGTAGTTTCTGAAATACAACTGAAAGTCAAATAAAAGTTTTTTAAATAATATCTTTGTTTTTTATTCTGATTTTGTATTTGTTGTAATTTAAAAACCTACTAATATTGTTGCAATTATTATGAAATATTTTGTTGTTAAAACAACAATTATCTAGTATAAACTCAGAAGAGTTCCTAGCATCACTATTGTTGAGGAAAAATAATGACTTCTTGATTTATTCTCAGAAAACAGTTACGCTTTCTCATCAATTCAAATCTATCAATGATGTAATCTTTATGAGATTTTTTTTCACTTAAATATATTATCTGGAGAGAAGATGATGTTTATGGGCCATATAACTACGGAAACTTATTTTTCATTTGAAATCAATGGTCTCTTCTTTTGGTATCTGTGGTTATAGATCAGCTAAACAAAATGTTAGAAATTAGAAGTCACTCTGGAAAACATGTGCTGTGCTTCAGAATGACGTTCTTTCTTCATTGCTCAAGAATCTTTCTCCTGGGAATACAAACTTCTAGAATAGCACCAAAATGTGATTTGTACTTTACAGAGCTTTAGGAAAATTTATAAAGTACCTTTATGTAGGGATGTTCCATTAAAACCAGAATGAATGACAGTCTTTTACACAGTTTAATGATGTTATATTTTATGAGAGTTCAAGTCAATGGAATTATCTTTGATGCCAGATGTTACTTATGAAGCAATGGGTGATCTGTCTTAATCACAGATTAGTCATCTATGAAAGTATGATATCTTCGCTATGATGTTTTTAACAAGAACTAAGACACAGAGAAATAAATACAGCCCACAATAAATAGCTATCCAGAATTTTTTAATTAATACATGAAAGAACAAAGAGAAACATAGCAGAAACTCATATGGCATAATGCAGCTGACTCCCAACCTTAGTAGAAAGCAGATAGCCTATGCCTACCTTGGCAGATGGATCACTGAACAATTACATATACATATGTATAAGTGAAGTAAAACCTTTAGTCTTAACCTGTTACCTGTGCAGTTAAATGGCATATATTAATATGAAGTCTTTGGCCCTCTTCAAAGTACTAAATTTATTGAGATTTCAAATATTTCCAAAACAAAGTATGAAAAAAGGAGAAAAAGGCAATAAAACTACAAACACCCCAATACGTATGAGGTAATGGGTCTTAAACCTACTCATCTATCAGTGACCTGGAATTCACTATGTATATTCACATAACAAAACTTGCTCCTGTCTAGTTGCTGAAGGAGATCATATCCTGATATGTTTTTGTTTTTATCTATTTTAGGAGTCTTATGGAATGACAGTTTCACTCTTTTTCATTGCATTAGTAATTTTACAACTCTTAATATACTTTACTTATACTAAGTTATTATTTATGGCTATGCCATCTCTCCAGTGTACAATGTAATTGTCTTAAAATGCTGTCTGTAAAATTGAAAAATTCTTCTGAATCATAAAAGTTTCTAGCTTATACATGTAGAAGACAAACACAAAATCATGTTAGGAAAAAAAAGCTTTTTGACTTTTGAACACTAATTTAGACTGTATTGAAAGCCAATTATACAAGTATATAATTTCTGTAGATGTTTAAAATAAGAACTTGTATGAGCTTATACTCTGCTTATTGACTCAGATATGTTTCAGGAGAGAAAAAATGGGTAAATATAGACAAATATCAAAGAGACTTTTTGGTAATGTGATCTAGATGTCCAATCATAAATTTCAATAAATAAATGTTATGGGAGATTGAAATGGTCTGAGGATGGGCTCTTGAAGGAGAAATGAGAATGAGACCAAGAATGACTACCCATGCTAACACTAGCCTTAGATCTTGACAATAAACTTGAATTCATTCTTGGATATAGTGGTCAAGTTATGATACAATGCCTTATTAACAATAATTAAAACACAGTTTTTATGGCCTCAACAATGTGGCACTATTGGGTCTGTGCAGAGATTTTAGCCAGCACGGTTTACTTGGGGTGTGGAATGTTGTATGTATCTTTGCCATGTATGTTCACAATCATCTAAGAAGCAAAGGTTCATACAAGAGTTGAAAGCAGCACTGACATTTCAATCAAGTAAATACCCTGCTAGTTTTAATAACATGAACAAGTAATACTTCAAAAAGAAGATACTGCAATGGAGGCACATACTTTGAGGTGAGAAAGAATAGGGAGAGGTATGATGGTAACAATAATACATATGTTAAATCATATCTTACTCAACTCATATTTGTTTTTTCTAAAATTATATTGTGAAGGTGATGTACAGAGGGATTATAGTTATATAAGTAAGCTAATGAGTACATTTTTTGAACAGTTACCCCCTTACTTTCGCCCTCTCCCCACTAAGTTGTAGAGGTCATTTCCAACATAGTGTCTAGTATCACTGTTTCATTGCTTCACCCTTTGTGCCATCATTTCTGTGATTTTCCTTCCCTAAATCAGATAAACTTATATATAAGACAAAGAATACAGAAATTTAAAAAATATTGACAACAGGAAATAAACCAAAGAAAAAAATATGAAACAACTGAAAGCAGTACAATTAAAAAACAGGCTCTGGTTTCTATTTCTTAGAGTTTATTTCAATAAGGATCATTGTATATGGTCATATCCAATGGCTAGTTATTCATTGTGATCCTCTGCTAAGAATATCCTAGACATGGTCTAGTCATTACAAATTAGAAAAACCATAAAGCCTATGTTTCTTTGCATCTGGCTTGCTTCTGTTAATATAATTTTTCCAAGGTGATGTCATTCTTCTTGATGGAAGCATAGAATTTCATTATGTATATACCACATTTTCTTGATCCTTTCATCTACTTTGAGTATCTGGGTTGCTTCCATATCATAGCTATAATAAATAATGCTCCAATGAACATGGAGCTGGTTGTGCTGGTAGCTTTGATGTGGCATTCTTTTTGGTCATTTTAGTAAATGTGCAAGAATGAGATTGCTGGGTCATAGAGAAGCTCTTTTGAGGAACCTCCATACTGCTGCTTTCCACAGTGGTTGAACAAGTTTACATTCCCACCACTCCTTAATTTGTCATTACATTATTAATTTTATAGCTCTTATTTGTGGCTATACCACCTCTCCTTAATACAATGTAATGTATTAAAATGTTTGTAAAATTTAAAAATACTTTTTTCATTTTTTATTGTCAAGGTGATGTATAGAGGAGTTACAGTTTCATAAGGAAGGTAATAATAATATTGAATCAGGAAAGGTTCTAGTTTATGGATGTACAAGACAAATACAGAATCATGTTAGGAAAAAAAGCTTCTTGACTCTTGAACACTAATTTCAACTCTGTATTGAGAGTCAATTATACAAGTATATATTTTCTGTAGATGTTTAAAACCTGAGTGAGCTGACACTCTTCTTTTTGACTTAGATATGTATCATGAGAGAAAAAATGGGTAAATATAGTTAAAACATCAAAGAGACTTTTTGGGAATATGATTCACATGTACAATCATAAATTTCAACAAATAACATTCTGGTAGACTGAAATTGTATCAGGTGTTCTTTTTTTGGCCCTTTTGGCCACATCCATGTAAGTATTTGTTATAGTTAGTTTTCTTGATAATGGCCATTCTAATTGGGATGAGATGGAATCTCAATGTTGTTTTGAGTTGCATTTCTTTTATGGCCAGAGAGGTTGACCATTTCTTCATGTGTCTACTTGCCATTTTTATTTCTTCTTCAGAGAAGTCTCTCTTTAAATCGTTAACCCAAATATTAATGGGGTTGTTGTTTCTTTGAGGATTTGTTTTGGGGGGGATTTAAATTTTTGAGCATTAAGTATAGTTTAGATATGAGGCCTTTGTATGTTGTATAGCTAATAAAGATCTTCTCTCAAGCTGTGGGCTTTCTGTTTTTTGGTTTTTTTTTTTTTGCTGGGGGGAATTGTACTCTGTCATTTTCACTTCAGTGTTGCTGTTCAAAAAATAGCGGGTTAAAAATGTGAAGAAAGGGGATATATGATATGTGGAGATTCAGATTGAAGATGTTATAGATCTAAATACATTATATACTAGGAATCTTGATGTGTAATTACATATTATTACATATAATTTTATATATGTGCACATAATTCCATATTAGTTGCTTCCTTCTCATTTGAGTGTTTCTACACTAACACTATACTTATGCAACAATTTTTATTTGAGAACATTATAACTCTGATATTACATAGTAAACAAAAATTATTTTTCTAAAATAAGTAAACAAAGATTAGAGAAAAGTGCAGTTAAAAGTCTATTGTGTATATAAGAAGGAGATGTTTAAAGAAAAATCAATTCAGCACACGATTTTAAGCATTTGGCAGCATGTAAATGGTTTCTTCCAGAATGAATTGCTAGCTTTTCCACACTTGAGTATAGTGCCCGTTGTTTTGATGCCAACTCCTTCACTTGAGAATATTCAAAAACCTAAATATAATGATATAATTGTTTTGTTTAAATGCATTGGGTAGTCATCATATCAGAAATCCCAAAGAAGAAAGCATAAGACAGAGCTGTTGTTTGGAACACCTTTTTCCCACTAAGCATCTCCTAATTTATAAACTGCAAACTACAGAGAATCAGGAAATACTGGCTACAAAGCAAGGAGACAAGGTAACTGGAGGAGCATAGATGTTCTACTACAAACTGAATTACTACATTACAAAAGTTTGAACTGGTCACCTACAGGGATACCTTCATAAAAATTGAGTAAAGATTAACAGGATTAAAGTCTTCCCCAAGAAATTTAAATATCTGAATTTAAACTTTTAGGGTTTTTTTCTTTACTATGAAACTTCCAAATGTCTATATCTTTTTATATATGTATGTATGTATGTATGTATGTGTGTGTGTGTGTGTATAAAGTGCTTTAAAAGAAGAAAAGTAACCAAAGCCAATTGCTGTTGCTTTGAATAGAAAAATTACTGCAATCTTCTGTAGGTACCAAGTCAAATACAGAGACTTGAGTAGTCATCTCTTCTATAGACCCTCTTAGAAACTAATCCTTTATAACAAATTCTTCCTTATTGTTTGTTTGACTATTCTATTTTTTGCTATTTTATCAAGGTCAAAGATGTGTGAAATGACTGAAAAATTAAGCAAGTTATATCTTTACCCTCACCATTTAAATGTAAAATATATAAAGACAAGAAAAAAATCAATGGTATGGAAGGTTTAGAGAACCATGATAATTTAAGAGTGAATTGATAGGCCCAGGATTCTCAATTTTAGAATCAAGATAATAGATTGAAGTACCAAAATGTTTTGAAGCAATGCGAAATTTTCTGAAATTTTACTTAAATGTACTCTTTACTCTCACGTTATAAAAATAATTTTCATTGAATTATATCCCAAAGTAACAAAAAGCAAATTCAATATGTTTAACAGTTGATATTTATTTAAATATTTGCTCATAGTTCTAGAATATGTCTAATGTGTTGCACATAATTTTTAATATGTAATCCTTGCAACAATCAGAGCATGTCTCACATTTTACAAATTGAAAAAACAGAGGCTCAAAGATATTATGTAGTGATTATGGATACAACAAAATAATTTGTCAGAGATATTTTTCTTTTAAGAAATGTATTTTTATTAATTGGGTTATAGTTAATTTTCTAAAAGAGAAATAAAAGTTATCACATTAGTTACAACCCAGAGCTAGAAGCTACCTTCTACTCTTCTACTATAGTCTTCTGTATACATCCTATCTCTAGATCCAAGAAATTGGCTCTGACAATAAGTTTTATCCAAAGAGCAGTGAGTATCTTCTTATAGTCACAACACAAAACATAAATATGCATATCCATAACATACAATATGTAAGAGCAATTATAGACTAGAAAAAGCATGCATATGCAAAGTAAGAAGATAAAAGTTTTACATTTAAAGCATTAAGTGTTATGCATGTTTTTTTCATATGGTTTGTTATAAGAAAATGTACTATATACCCTTTTGTAGTGTACACTAAAAGACATTTATAATGATTAATCTTCATACAGCAGCATTTCTATATTTAACAAGGAAAAATAATACTCCACAACTCAACGAAATAAAATTAATAAAAGCAGTTTATATCCAAATGTCAGTCCCACATATTGCTGTAACCAGTGTCCAGTTAGTAATTGTAATGAACAATATACCCATTCAACTATTGGTTTAGTATTTTTAAATGGTGACATGCATTTAGCCTAATCTTTTCATGCATTTAGCCTAATCTTTCAGCATATTCTTTAAAAAAAAACAGGAAGAATATAGAGAAGTAATTTTCCACTTAAGTATTCTAGTAGTATTCTACTAAAATATTCTACTAAGTATTTTATTAAATTGAAAATAAGGTGTAGGTAAAATAATACCACCACGCAAAACCAATCACACCAAAAAATAATCAATGAAATAAACATATGTACCTTGGTTGGCATCTCAGGGATATGTTTAGTATCTTGAAGAACTTGACATTTTCATGCCAGCAATAAAATATTAGAAGCTTATTGCTGAAGACAAAAGAAAAACGGAAGTATTTCTCAGAGATCACTCCTAATTTTATCTTTCTCAAGGAGCATTTTTCCTTTTTATTGATTAGAGAAGAAATTAATTTGGAAAAAGAAAGAAAGAAATCAATGGGGCACATTTATGACAGCAGCATTACAATGCTGCCAACATAAAAGACTGTACAGTTGAAAGTAACCAAGTTGAATCAGGAACAAATTGGCCTGCAGTATGCATTGATAAGTTTCATTGTCAATTTAGAAGAAAGTTTGATAGAAATATCTCTAATAGCATGATAATTAAAGTCATTTTCAAAACGACATGATTTAAATTTTTTCTGCTCGGTTGAAAACAGCATAAAAATTGAGTAGATGAGGATTCAGATGTATGACTCAAGGTAAATTTTATTAAAATGAATGTCATTCTCTCCAATGTGCATTTGGTGCAATTGCCAGTTTAAAATACTATTTGTATTCATAAACTGCTTTGTTTAATGGCAATTCCTTTGTACAACTACTTAAAGTTAATAAAATTGCTATTTTAAAACATTTATAGCACTTATGCCTATAATCCTAGCTACTTGTGAGGCTGAGATCTGAGGATTGAGATTCAAAGCAGCAAAGGAAAGAAAGTCCATGAGACTCTTATCTCCAATTAACCACCAGAAAACTAGACATAGAGCTGTGGCTCCAAACAGTAGTGTTACCCTTGAGCAAAAAAGCTCAAAGACAGCTCCCGGGCCCTGAGTTCAACCCCAGGACAAAAAAAAAAAACAAAGTTTAAAACCTATAATTAATTTCAAATTGATAACTACTTGAATGCCAGTAGTTGAGACTCTCCATTGAATTGTTTACTTTGTTAACAATTATACTATTTATTGACTCTTTCATTGATCCTCTAACCAATTTTTTCTTCCTTCAAAAATGAAATAAGCAGGAGAATTATCTAGCATTCAGGGTTCAGAGTCAAAAGCATCAGTATTCAGCTCCTGAACTACATGGCAAGTTGTAGTCCAGCCTGGGCTACATAAAAGGCTCGGTTTCTTAGAAGGAAAAGGAAAGAGGATAGAGCAAAATGGATGAAGAGAGGAAGATAAGGGGGAAAGGAGGGCAAGAAAGAGGAGGAGGAAAGGGGAGGGAAACAAGGAGGAGGAGTAATAGGGGAAGAAGAATGGGTAAAGAAGAGGAGGAGGAGAAAGAGGAAGAGGGGAGGAGAAACAGAAGGTACAAGAGGAAAGGAGGGGGGATGGCAAGGAGAAAAAGAAGAAATCTCATTTGAACTGTGTCACTTTTTAATATGAATATTTATCCTTGACTATCACATCCAGAACCATGCCACAAAATTAAACTAATTCAGTAGAATTTATTCTATGCTAAGTATTGAGACTTTCTACTGTTTCAAAGGAAACAATGTGATTTGTTAATATGACAAATCACATGTTTATTTTGTTTGTTTTCGTTTTATTCATGTGGTGTTTCAGGACTTTCTGGACTCACAGAAAACAACCGAAAAAAACAACAAAAGATGTAGAATCTTCTTTGATTCCCCAGCTAGATGCCCCCTATTTTCAAAACAAGCATGTAGCAGAGACCCAAGGCTGCAAAACAAGATGAATTGAGCAGAAGAACATCATTAGAAGGAACAATGTGGCACTCATCATTTTGTGCTGTCACAACACCATCTGTGTTGCACCAGACCAGAGTAACTTTGACATGACAAATAAACCTCTTAGGGGAAATGGGAATTCTATTAATTGTTCCTCTGTCTACCCAAATGTGAGTGATAAACTCTTCTCTAATGCAGTACCATACACAGTGGTCATTACGGAGTTAACAATAGCAATGAATTATGATTTTGAAAATAACATTTATTTTCTCTGAATGAAAAATATGTTTTAAAGCATCTCTTCTCAATGGGGTGGTATAAATATATGTAGTCTTATAATTCTATTTATAGTTCACCTGGGGGACTGACTTCAGAAATAAATTTTGTTTTCTACACTTTGCTAATAAATATCATTCAATGAAACTCCATCCTCTCTCCCTACGGCAACCTTCCCTTCAACTGGAAAAAATTAAAAAAAAACAATGTATTGATTCACATAATTTTTGATCTGCAAAAACTGACTTTCCCCCTAAGCACTGTATCATTAACCATTACAATAATGACAAATGGCATCAAATGCAAGTATATGGATGCCACTATCCCTGCTAACTACCTAACCCTATTATCTAATTTAAGTCTCACAACTCTACTAGTCCTTTATTAAGATAGCTTTCTAGACCAGGAGTCAGGAAAAAAAATCTCAGTAAAGGGTCAAATGGCAAACAGTCAGGCTTTTCCATCTTCACAGTCTCTTTACAACTATTTTAGTGCTATTGTGCCAAGTCCACATACAATCAAGTCAGTGTGGTGGTAGCCAGACCCAAAGAAACATAGATCACATGGTTTCCCTTATCTTCAATAACCAGTATATGTCTAGGACAAGCAGAAGAGGTCAAAAGCTATGTACATATGACCATTTAACCTGATGCTAAGTGAGATGAACCCCAAAATAGGGACACAAGAAATTTTATTTTTGTTGCTATTCTTTTTAATGTACTTATAATGTACTATGTGATTTTTTTTGTATCTTTGTATAATTCCCCAATGGTATAACCCCTGTTGTCACTATATTTGATTCCCGTGTCCTGCATCTTATATATGCATTTTTCTAATTTGGGGAAGAGAAGGGAAATAAAATACTGAAATAGGGATACAGTATGACCCATTGTAACAATGAGATGTACAAGACACTATGTTGAAAACGAACTTTACAACTTTGGCGAGGGTGGGAGAGGGATGGTAGAGGAAAAACAAAGGAGGGGGTAACAGTGCTCCATAGGAAATGGACTCATTACCTTGCTCATGTAACAGTAATGCCTCCATACAGTATCTTTACAATAAAAATATATATTTAAAACAAATCTATAGGCTAGATGTTGCCTAGGGGGCATTGTTGGCCTACATCTGTCCTATTGGATAAATATATTTCAGCAAAGTTAGGCAACTTAGACAAATTCACTAAGTATTTAAAAACAGATGATGTCCTGATCAGTGTTCCTATTTTGTTAGCCTTCCTCTCGTTCCACAAAATCTTCCACCATCAGTGGTGAATGGATTTTTTAAAATACTAATACCTTAACGGTTGCAATTTCTCCTACAGAGGAACTTTTTATTTACAGTTTTATATTTTATTTTGGCTTTCTGTACTTTGAAAGGTTGTATAAGGGAATTATAATTTAATATGTCTTTCTTGATCACAGCCACCCTTTCCATCATTCTCCCCATCTGTTTGTTCCCTTCACTAGACTCATGTCACATTTCCCCTTCCTTTATCATACATCACATGTGCACACTGAGTATTGCTGCATTTGTCCCCTATTCCCTTTTCTATTCATCCACTCCCCTTCCCCAACCCACCTCTACAGTCTTATTTCAAAGGAGACTTTATAAATTAAGAACCAAAAGACAACTGGTAGCAAACCTCAAATAAGTAAAAATCAGGAGCAGATTTGTTGAGGCCCCAGCAAGAGAGATGAGAAGACGGAACAGCTGAATGTGTGGTGGGTAATTATGACCTGAAATAGGAAAAAAAATGCCAAGAGATGCGAGTGAATTTTAGAAAGAAATTGAAGTGATTAGGAATTTCCAACATCTGTTTCTTGGGATACAAGTCAGACAAAGCACTGTTCCAACAGGCTTAAAAATATAAACATATTTTCTACCATCATCTAAATCAAAAGTTAGCTCTGGGTCTCTCTCTGCCTTCGCTCGCTTACCTTGTCTCTCTCCCTGTGTCAGTTCTATTATTAGACAGTTGTTCTCCTCAGCGAGAAGATGACTGCTTGCAGCAAGGTAGCAGAGTGCTGTGTGTATAATGGAGAGGATAAGAAAAGAACTCTCTCTGAGATGGGAGTATGTGTGTTCCTGCAAATCTTTTCTTCTGAGTTAATTAGGCTGAATAGTCTAAATTAATGACTATTCCTACCCCCATCCAAAATACCCTGAATTCACATACAGATTATGAATTCCTAAGACATACTCCAACAAGAGAAAGGATTTCTCAACATTTTGCAGCTAAATTACACAGTGCTCATGGCTTCAAATACAGCCATTGCACTTCAGAATGTGGCTATAGAGAGATGGCAGCTGAACACAAGATTCTTTTAAGAATGCAGAAGGAAATGCACAGAGGTATAATGTATATACTTACTTCATATGATAAAGTACTTAACTGACTCTGGAACAAGATTGAAGGTAAGTAATGAGATAAAGAACAAATAAGGCTCAGCAGTATGATGACATTTACCTAATATTCTCAAAACCCTGGGTTTAATACCCAGAAGGACAAGGGGGAGAAAAAAAGGCTTACCATTAACATGAAACTTTCTTTTGTTTGAGAAACTATCACATTGCACTACAGATCAACATGCACTGATATTTTATTCATACCAGGCAATGTTCCAGACTAGGGAATGGAGAAAAACATCACTGTCCCTTGATAAAGTACAGAAAAAGAAATTTTGAAACAATCTTGTAGCAGATTAATAGTGAGACATGCCTGAGATGCTATGCAGTGCAGACTAGGAAAGTTGGAAAAGGCTTCAGAAGAAATGGCTTGACTCTCTTTCATCCATTTCATAAACTGAAATTAATACCCTATATAAATAAAAATAATAGCCATAAGAATATATCCAACAATGAAATGCTTTCCTTACAAAAATATAAGCCTGACCACAGATCTTTACAATGTCACAATACTCCCTGAAAGCCATTTTAATAAATAGCAATAAAATCCAAAAATACTGTATGCAGGAATATATAGAGCTATTTGTGTTGGCAACATAGATAGAAAGCAACCTAGAGAGCATGCATATTCACATTCATTGGTATTTTCTCAAGATTCTAGAAATCAAGCCTAGGTGTTAGTGGTAAAATTATGTGGTAGACACAGAAATAGAATTTTCATTTGTACAGAAGAAATGTATTTAGAAATTTTCTGTAGCAGCCTTTATCTGTGTAATTTATTTTGGAATGAGAACATATTTTGTCTACGTGTATTCATTTTCTTAATAATGGAATCGGGCATGACTTGCTGAGAAGACAGTTTATACTTGCACTTAGGAGAAGCACTGGTGGTTATGTGAAGTTGAACATTACAGAAGGGAAATCACTTAATCTACTCACTTTATAGCTTTAGCAGCAATACATTAATGGGTAAAGGAAAGATGACCCAAAGCATAAATGCTTTTAAATTATCTTTTCCCTAGATAAAAATTATAATACCATAGCTTTCAAATGTACATTAAAAATTTAACAATGTACTCATCTTTTTCTTGGAATTATTTGAAGAGCAAGCTTCTTCAATACAACACTATTGACATTTGGAGAATTCCTTGTTTCATGGGTGTTCTGTGTAGCATCCCTAACTTCTATTCACTAGACGCCTGTAGCTCTTCCTACTCAAGACAATCAAAACTACATCTCGGAATACCTTCAACTATCCCCAGAGAAATAAATTTTTTCCTTCTTGAAATTTACTGTCTTAGTGAATAATTTGAATACCGATCAACAGCTTAGTGATAAAATTCAACAACTAAATTGCTATCTACTCTTAGTTTTCAATATATAAATAACTGCTTATTAAAATAAATGAGTGGGCTGCTTCTGAAGTTCCAGTATGATATATCTTAAAAGTCTGCAGAAATTTTGTGAAATTATCTGAGGATCATAAGATTCACCGAGTCAATAAAGATAAAAGCAATTCATACTGATTCCAAAATTGATCTGAACATATAACGATAACACTTCTGGTTTGAGGCTTATGAAATGCAATCAATGACCCGAAACACCTAAGATATGTGAGAAATAAAATGTGAGAGAAATATAAACTTAACCCAGATAAACAAGGCTAGGGTGGGATTTGGGAGCAATTACAAAGGAGACAGAGTAACTAGAAGATTCAAACACAAACTTAAAAGCAGAGGTTACAAAAAGATTCTCAGCCAGACAACTATGGAATTTCCAGGGAGAACTTTTTATCCATTCCTTTTTTAAACTACTACTTTAGAGAAGGACAGAAATTCTTCTGTTTCAAAGCATATTGCCACATGGTTTCAGCCAGCTCCTAAGGAAATATCATTAGAATTTTATCTCATTTTAAGCATCATTAAAATGCATCATTAATATGCATACTTTTCCACACCTATTATCTTATCATCTCCTGTAATCTTATTCCCAACTTGAATTATCTATCATAGTCTCTGCCCATGTGGTAAAATCAAATTGATCTTTTAAACAACTAATTGAGTGTTAAATTTGTTTCTTTTTACTATAACCAACAACCCTCTTAAGTACGACTTTCAGCAAAAAGTCCCTTCAGTGAGGTTCAGTGCTCTACAAAATTAATCCTGATTTGAAAATGTTTAACTTTCCATAAGGAAAGTTAATCAGGATTACAAAATTAATCAGGATTAATTTTGTAAACAGAAATTTTATTGTGGATATTATTGCTTCCATAGCTTAATAATATCCACAATAACATTTCTGTTTACAACTCTGGCACTCACAAGTAACTGGTAACAAATATTAGATGAAGTTGTTTGAATAAACATTTTTAGATATTTTTGATGGAATTATCAAAAAAATTCCTCAACTTTCAAGTTCTGAAACTTTAGACTGTCTCTCAAGACAATTTTACTCAGGGCCACATGAAGAAATCTGAGAAAAACAAACCCAACAAATAGCACACAAAATGTTGAGTAAAGGATTAGAAACAATAACCTTAAAAAAGACTTTAATTTTCAGGAAATTATTTTTGATCCATTTCAGCCTCACGGTTTGGTTTACAGTAGATTCTCACAAAGTTTGTTAAATGAGTTGATCAAATCTCTGGCTTCAGTTTCTGGGATCCTAAAGGTTTCCTTAATTCCTAGATTTATCTTGGCAACCACCCAACAGAGAGGAGAAAACCTCTCTTTTTGGTGAGGCTAATTTGAATTAAGTTTTTAAAAATATACCAAAAATGTACACAGAAAAAAATGGTAAGTCTTAAAATGAAGTGGCTACTTTAGTTAACTAAGAAAAACAATAATTTAAAACCTGAGAAGCAGTTTAATTGGTAGTATTGTTCCCAATATGTGCCTACCTAAATTCAGTCTTTTTAAAGCACTAGAATACTGGCCCTGTCTTCACACCCCACGTTCAATAAGGTCAAACAATCTTCCATCCAAGTTTTTTTAACTTGGGGTTGAAAAAGAAACACAACAAAACAAAAAGCCAGTATAAACAGTTTATTAACAGAAGTTGTCTTGTGGCCATTAAACTGTGTCATTTAAAACACATACTATAAAAGTTGAAGAACTATCTGCTTTAGGTGGAAGTTTGTGACTAAAAACGTTAGGAAGAGAGAAATACTGATAAAACTGAAACCAAGAAACAGTAGATAGAATAGAGAAGTCTACCTATCTGCCTCCCGTAAATAACTTGTATGGTTTACATGGTCAGATATTGACTTCTCTTTCACAGCACCATGAAAGGATATGCAGGTCTCTCTTGCTGCTTTACCCTGCTCTGGAGAGTCACTTAGTGGCATTAAGCTGCAACCTGACGAACTGAGAAAGTCTAAGAGGTGTTGCTAAGAAAGACTGAAAGGAAATATCTAGATACAAAGATCCTGACTCCACAAATTCTACTTTACTATAAATGACTGTGATCCAGTGAAACTTACAAAGTCACGTGTAACACTTAAAAGTAATGAGGAAAAGAAAGAGTAGGAAGTGGAGGGAAGAAAGGAGACAAAGTGAGAAAAACTTGCTTGTCAAAGAAAGTTGTATTGTTTTTTCTATTTTTATTAGTCTATATTAGTTGTACAAAAAGGGGTTTAGTGTGGTATATGGTATTATTTGTTCTAATCTCTCATTCTTCCCTCAACCCCCTTTTCATAGCTTAGTGAGATTCATACTAGTTTCATATAGCTCATTGTATAAATAGAATACATTTCAATCAAAAATATATATTAAAAAAGAATGCATTTCAATCACATTCACTCCCTCCCCCCATTTTGTACTACAGAGACAATCTACACAGACCCACTGTAGAGTAGCTTGCATTTCATGAAGCCTCATCAACATTACTGTAAATATGTCTATTAAGAACATGGAAAATTCATTTTTCTCATGGGAAGAATGAAGACATCAAAATATCTAACCCAAAATCATATTCCACTATCAGGAAAATGATTGGACATAAAGATGCATGCTAATCTGCCCAGAAACAATAACATCATTGTTAAGGGAAAATTCATTTATTATGTATAAACATTACACTAAATGTTTATTGAATCCTCAACATAGCTTCATGAGATAGCTCTTATCACCACGGTTGTTTGTAAGAAAATGAGCTTTCAAAAGGACATTGCCTGAGGTTAGAACACTCATAAATAAAATGGCCAAAATTTAAGCCCAAAGAATTTGACTCCAGGGCCAGCAATTGCAGCAACTCTAATGACAAGGTGGTGACTTGGGTCTCTTGGCAATTCTACTGCTTCACATTTTTCTCTTGTCTCAATGGTTGTTAAGAGTAGGAGATGTGTTCTGTAGGAGTAGAAGACTTAGAACATGTTTATTGTTTTAAGGCTGGGAAGGTACTGCTGACATCTAGTGGCTATCTGCCAGGAATGCTGAAAAATATCCTACCATACATAAAACACCCAAAAGAAAAATCATCCAATTAAAAAAATAAATTTAAGTTGATTCTGGTGCAGGGTGATATATAAGGATCTAGCTTTAGTTTTCTACAAGTAGTTAACCAATTTTGCCAGCACCATTTACTGAAGAGGCTGTCTTT
>NW_012267289.1:6405968-6439063 GCF_000151885.1 Dipodomys ordii | reverse complement strand
GGCTGCAATGCTTGGTAAGAAATGTACGCATTATCCTGCCCATGTAATTGTAACCCCTCTGTACAGTATGTTCACAAATAAAATAAAATAAATTAAATAAAAAAAATAAATTTAATAGAACAATGTCTTTGTGAGAAGCCCTGCCTTACCTGGATGGAAATGTTGAGCAGAGGGAGCTCTCCTCATTGTGGATTGGAAGTATTGGGTGGGAAAATACAAATCACTACACTAGTTTGCTGGCTCATGAAAAAAACTACTTCTGAACATCAACAAATGCCATGTTGTTCAAGTGTAAGTCTAGTTTCAGATCTTAATTCAGTAATTTTGGTTGCCACTTACATGGGAAAAATAAGGTAGTCTGTGATCTCTCAAAGGAATTACTGGATATAACATGAGTCCTTTTAAAATTATAAATATGGAAGAGAAGTAGGTGTTCTATATTCATAGAAAGGACCATATGGACGTTTGTCATTTTTGTTATCTCTAGTTTGCTAACCAGCCACCCTCAGTGACTAGAAATTTATGTTTGTTATTGAACTACCAATTACAATTACCTACCTTTCATGACCCATAAATGACTGTTTTTTGCATCTCCGTTTTCTGGCCCAGAGATTTATTCTATAGTCATCTAATGAAAGATTTTGCTCTAATTTTTTTCTAAAGGGAGATACATGAAAATTTCCCCTTTTATTCTTTAATCTATAGAAATATTTCCATATGAAAGAATTTAAAGCACTAAATCTCACATTGAGAGACAGGATAGAGTAAATGGAATAGAACCTAGCAAACATGGAGGCTTCATTTTTAGGTCAGATGTTCACTGAAGCCATTCTTTCTTTCACAATTTACATCAATTTTCTTCCAATCAATCTTTCCTTGCTTTATTCTATGTCTTCTCTTAACAGAATCTTCATTAATACAGCATTGCATGGCTCATAATTTTCAAAACCTGCTAGTTGGACAATTTCGAAGTCAACATTTTTCAAATCACTTCGGGAATATAAGTCATTATTCTAAGGTAGATATGTCTTAGTATGGTGTGCATCATGAAGCATTGCTTTTCTGAATTTTGGCTAAAACCAAGTAAACATTATAAACAGAATCAACAGAATATATAAAACAAACTAGGCCATATTCTTATAGTCTTGCCGGTGACATGCTACATAACTCACCAATCCCAATCTTTCCAGAAATTATAAAACTGCAACCTCTAGCCTCCTATCACTTTAATCAAAAGTACAAAGTTCAGAGCAGTGAAAATAGGACTGAGATACTGAATAACTATTATCATTAAAAATAACAAAAGGCAATATCTTCTATAAAACAGTGTACAGGAGTACATAGGAATGTTACTGATTTTCCTACTACAAAAGTAGAAACTAAATAAATTCTTCTCTGGTCTCAAATATTTATACTTCTGTCAAAGTAATGCTCATCTGGCAGCATTTTCAGTTTCAAACACTGTAATTCAGATCACCTTGCAAAAAGATCACACCTCAGTAGTTAATCAGCACACGTGGACAGGAGGAGGTTAGAACACAGAGGACAGAATTTGTATGTATCAGGGAACCATGAAGCCTCACATTCACCTAACACCTTTCCCCTATTTATAGAGATAGAAAAAGATCAGCTCACCTGATGTGTAACAAAAGGAAATCTGCTATTATTTGAAATTTGGTTAAAATTGGCATAAAAGTCATTTCCCAGTGATTCCTAACTATTTCTTTGTATGTGTGTGCTGAAGTAAAGGACAGAAGGGAACATTTTTAAAGCAAATGATTTGGAAAGGATCCAGGGAAATATGCGTATTTAAGACACCTTGTAGAAGTCAGGTAAAAATTAGAGAAATTTAGTGGAAGGGAAAAAGAAAAACAGGAAGAAACAAAGAATGAAATTAAATATATTGAATACATATTAAATATATTGAGCATATGTAAAACCCTCTGCTTTTTGTGTTTGTCATATATGCTGGAATACACATGCTCATATATGTATTTTATATGTCATATGCAAACTATAAAATACTTGGTTTAAAATAATCTAAATCAACTAACTGAAGAACAGTAATAATTGGTCAAAATTAATGGTAAGTCTAATATTCAACAAACCAGACTTAAAAGAATATCTTAAAATAAAATCAGAAAGGATCAACATTGTTACTTGTTCTAAATAAATCAAATTGCTTCAAATATCTTTTTAATTTACCTTTGAAAAATTATTTCTTCAATTAATTTTAATATTCAACACTAGTGACCATCTTTAACAGGTATAGTATGATAATTTAATACAATCTGTATTGATCAAAAATATTTATTTTAAACCCAGCTATGTTATGACAGATATAGAACTATAGTGCCCAAATCCCTTCAGATTTAGAATTCTTTATAGTTAAAAGTAGATTATACACATGCATGAAAAGAGAACAATACAAGTTGTTGAGCATGTTTTCAGAAACAAGATTTGATGTTGGTATAATTTGTGGCGGGGAAGGGCAAAAACAAATCGTTTAATTAGGGATACAGGTGGACCCATTGCAACAATGAGATGTACAAGTCGTTATGTTGAAAAACGAACTTTACAACTTTGGTGGGGGGTGGAGGATCGGGGTGGGAGGAGGTGGGGGAGTATGGGAAAGGATGAGAAGGGGAAACAAGGAGGAGGCAACAATGCTTGATAAGAAATGTACTCTTTATCTTGCCCATGTAATTGTAACTCCTCTATATGGTGTTTTCACAATAAAAAGAAAGAAAGAAAGAGAGAGAGAGAGAGGAAGGAAGGAAGGAAGGAAGGAAAGAAAGAAAGAGAGAGAGAAAGAAAGAAGAAACGGGCCAAAGAGATGACAAAGGAGGTCAGTTTGATGGGGTACATTATATGCATGTATAGAAATCTCATCATGAGCTCCCTCCTTTTTTTATTGTAAAAATGTTGTACAGAGGGGTTACAGTTACATGGGTAGGTTAATGAGTGCATTTCATACCTAGCATTGTTAACACCTCCTTTATTTCCCCCACCATCATTTCCCTCTCCCCTCCCCCTGACATTGTAAAGTTCATTTTCAATATAGTGTCATGTACAACTCGACATCACAATGGGTCAGGCTGCATCCTCATTTAAACATTTGGCAATATCCCTTCCCCTCCCCAAATTACAAAAATATATACACAAGGTGCAGAGCACCAGCATCAAATCCAGTGAAAACAGGGGTTATATCATGGGGGAAGAACTTACAATACAAACAAAATAATCACATAGTGTATTGTAATTCCATTAAAAGCACTAGCAAAAAAGAAAAAAAAACTCGTGTCTCTGTCTTGGGGTACATTTTGCTTAACATTATCTCATATGCTCATAGGTACATAGCCTTTGACCTACTCTGCTTGTCCTACACATGGACTAGTCACTGCAAACAAGGGAAACCATGGGACCTATGCTTCTTTGGGCCTGGCTTACTTCACTTAATATAATTTTTTCCAAGTCTTTCCATTTCCTAAAAAAAGAGACAATGTCATTCTTTCTGACAGAACATAGAATTCATATGTGTGTGTGTGTGTGTGTGTGTGTATGTGTGTGTGTGTGTGTACATTTTCTTGATCCATTCATCTACTGAGGAACATCTGGGTTGGTTCCATATCTTAGCTATGATGAATAATGTTAGGATAAACATGGTGGTATTGGTAGCTTTGGTATGACCTTGTTTGTAATCGTTTGGGTAAATGCCCAAAAGTGGGATTGCTGGGCCATAGGGGAGCTCTATGTGGAGTCTTTAGAGGAACCTCCAGACTGCCTTCCAGAGTGGTTGAACAAGTTTACATTCCCACCAACAGTGCAGTAGGGTTTCCTTTGGCGTCCCCTCCAGCATCTGTTTTTATTTGATTCCTTGATTACAGCGATTCTAGCTGGGGTGAGGTGGAATCTCAGTGTTGTCTTGATTTACATTTCTTTTATGACTAGAGCAGTTGAGCATTTCTTCAAATGTCTATTGGCCATTTTTATTTCCTCTTCAGAGAAGTCTCTCTTTAAGTCTTTAGCCTATTTGTTAATCAGGCAATTGTTTCTTTGAGGATTTGTTGTTGGGGTATTCAGTTTTTTGAGATCTAAGTATATTTTAGATATGGGACCCTTGTTCGTTGTATGGCCAGTGAAAATCTTCTCCCAGTCCATGGATTTTCTTTTGATCTTGCTAGCTATGTCCTTTTGCATTGCAGAAGCTCTGCAGTTTCATGCAGTCCCATTTGTCCAACCTTTCTTTGATTTGTTCTGCTTCTGGGTCTCTATTGAGAAAATTTTGGCCTGTGCCAAAGAGCTCTAGAGTTTCTCTTATTCCTTCCTGTAGTGTTTTCAGGGTGTCTGCTTTTATTTCGAAGTCTTTGATCCATTTGGAGTTGATTCCGGTGCAGTGTGATATATAAGGATCTAGTTTTAGTTTTCTACAAGTGTTTAACCAATTTTGCCAGCACCTGAAAAGGCTGTCATTCTTCCATTGTATTTCTTTAGCTCCCTTGTCAAAGATTAGGTGGCTGTAAGTCTGTGGGTTAATTCCTGTTTCTTCAGTCCTATTCCATTGTTCCTCAGGTCTGTTCTTGTGCCAGTACCAAGCTGTTTTGATTACTATGTGAGCCCCCTCCTTCTGTAACTAATGTATGCTAACAAAAATATTGATCAAAATATTTAAAGTAGAAATTATAAAAATAATTGTAATTACTAAGATAATTTTTCTGAGTCACTCATATAAAAATTGTTCTTATTAAATTTTACACCTATTTTACATTTTGTTTACTTGCAGTACTGAACTCTGAATCCAGAGCCCAATGAATATTAGACAAATGCTCTACCACTAAGTTATATCCACAGCCCCACAAATATTAATTGTCCCATAAATATGCTTGAATAGCTTACAATACAAAGTTCATAGTTATTTCTTCTCCTTTGAATTAGCCTTCTTCAAGTAAGTGCAAACAGATTATGAATCAAACACTTGTTTAGGAATGGGTGGTCTGTGCTTATTTATCCTTTTGTAGAAAAATTTGTGAAGAAATTTAGCTAACAAGAATAAATTTTATTATTCTCAACTTTTAATAATTGGAATCAATTATAGATACAGTGAAAAATTTTAAATTACATGAGTTGGCCGGGCACTGGTGCCTCACTCCTGTAATCCTAGCTACTTTGGAGGCTGAGATCTCATCCTCTATTTTGGATAAAGAAATTGAAATAATATTTTGAAAGTATTGTAATAGAAATTGTATGTACTATATTTTTACTGAGAAAATATCTAGGTGAGACATCTTCAAGAATCATAATAGTTTAAGATTATTTTAGGTTTACAGTTCAAAATGCCAGTGATAAAACGATTTTAAAATTATAACTTGGGTTTCAAATGACAGACTCACACTCTCAGCAATAATGGTTTCTACTTCTGTACCATTTCCATAAATATTGTCGTTTATGTTGATATTCTATCATGCCGAACTGGCAACTGAAATTTTCTAACTCTTCATATAAAATTCAAGATACCATCAAAAATCCATGTTCCAATTTGTATCAAAAACCAATGTACAACTAAACATAATAATGGTAAAAGGTAATCATCTATAGAACTTAAATATAGGCCTCATCTGCAAAAGGAACGATTTTTTTCTATTTTATAGCCTTCCTGCTGTTTTACTTCTATTACCCTTACCTTTTGCACTTTGATTAGGAGACACTATATTATTAGGTGGCAACCTTGAAATCTATATAACTAAATATAATCTTTCCACTGCATGATACAGGGACTTGAATAGGTTACAAACAGGGAAATATTTAGTTCATAGGGCAGGAATTATAGTAAGAAACAGAAACAATATCAAATTAACATACTTTCAGCATATATTTATCCAAAAGTTTAATTCGGACTCTTAAAATACTCATACAGGGTATAAATGCCAAGCCATATTTTAAATTTTGCCAAATTTCTACAACACTCAAAATTCACAACAAGCTCTAAATTCTAAGTGATATTTCCCTTTCTCTTAATTTGTTTGGGTTGAAAGGAAATGACATTTTCCAACATATTTCCGACTTAAATTAGTGTTTTCTGCTATGAAAACATAATTTCTCCTCTTGGAGAAACTCAACATGTTTAACTCTGAAGAGCTCTCAAAGAAGCAGTAGCTATTCATGAAGCATTCTGATTTGATATTCTTGCTGCAAAACACAAACTAAAACAAATCTGAGTGAGAACAACAGAACACAAATTACACAGTAGGTCCACACATTAACTGAACTTTGTGTAGATTTCTAATTGTTTTCAAATTGGCTTACAATGGGATAAGACAGTTAAACATATTTAAACACATGTATGTGTTTGTTCTGTGTGTGGGCATGTGTGTAAATTCCCATTTACACTTTGATGTATAAATTCCCGTGAATATTTTGATCTCTTGATATTCTAAGCAGTGGAAAAAAACTAAAGATATGAAGGAAAAGAGGGAGAAAAGTGCAGACTTTATTTTCTTGGGAATTTGGATTCCTTTATATTGGGCCATAAATCCCCCTTGTGCTTTCTACTAGTCTAGACCATGTTTAATTACATCCATCATGTTGAGACTGAGCCATAGTTTCAGCAGACAGGATTTGGGCATACTGCTATAATCACTTTCACTGGAACAGAGCGCAGGAATCCGGGAATGTCATACATAACCACGCAGCTGGCTCCGGGCTTTTAGCAACATTTGGCTCATTATTGGAGCCCACCAGCATCCTTTTTCTAGTGAATAGGAGTGGAGGGTGTGGAACTGCAGAATCAGAGGTGGGAGGGGTATAGCGGGGGAGTTCAATGCTGTAAGTGGTAGAGGAGGGTGATCAGGGACACTAGAAATGACTCCATCTGAGAAAGTGCAGATTTTTAAAGGCTTAAACATGTAATTGTTTTCAAAAAGAACATTTGTTGGCCCATCAATTTTTTAGACAGTAATTCATGATCTATCTCTGCTATCTAAAAATTAACACTGTGGACTGGAAATCTGGCTTAAACAGTAACAATCTAATTTTACAGAAGTCCAAGATAAAATTGTGACATGGTTATGTTGGGGTGAGGGAGGGCTCTCCCTGGCTCTCACGTGGCTGCTTTGTGGTGTCTTCATCACAAGGACTGAGAGTAAGCATTCTGATTCTTAATCTTATAGGGACACTGATCAAATTGAATCCAACTGAATGTGGGGACTTTGTCTAACTTTAATTACCTCCAACAAGTTCTTAGTGCCTAATAAAGTCACCTTGGAAATTTGTATTTCAGAATATGTGGGAGATGAGAGTGCACAAATACTCAATCTAGTAGAGCATCTTCTCCTCCCCAGAGCCAAAGAAACCTAGGTAGTGACTTTGACATGGCTTCCTTATTTTTAATATGTAGATAGATATTTGTTGTAAAGATACATACATACAGAGGGGTTACACATGAGTAAGGTAATGAGTACATTTCCTTTCGAACATTGTTACCTCCTCCTCTGTTTTTTCCCTACTATCCCTTCTCTCCCCACTTCCCCAACTCCTCCCCCACCTAAGTTGTAAAGTTTTTTTCAACATTGTATCTTGTATATCTCATTGTTACAATGGGTTAACTTGTATCCTTGTTTTGTCATTTTGTTATTTCCCTTCCCCTCCCCAAATTCGAAAAATGTATATATATGATTCAGGAGAACGGAATCAAATACAGTGAAAACAGGGGTTATACCATGGGGAAAGAACATACAAATAAAACAAAAAAAAATCACATACAAAGATAAAACCTCTGTGTCCCTATTTGGGGGTTGATTTCGCTTAGCATCATCTTATATGGTCATATTTACACCATAGCCAAGATATGGAACAAACCCAGATGTTCCTCAGTAGATGAATGGATCAAGAAAATGTGGTATGTATGTATGTATGTATGTATGTATGTATGTATGTATGTATATACATGTATATATGTGCCTATATGTGCATATACATGTATATATGCATATGTGTATATGTATATACATGTGTGTATATGTATATACATGTATGTATACATATATACACATATGTATACGAATATATACATGTATATATATACATGTGTGTGTATATATATATACATATATACCAATGGAATTCCATTATTTCATCAGAAAGAATAACAAACACCTCCCTATTTGTTAGGATATGAAAAGACTTGCAAAAATTCTATTAAGTGAAGCAAGACAGACCCAAAGAAACATACATCCTATGGTTTCCCTTATTTGCAATAACTATTATACATCTAGTAAAATCTTACCTGACATGGATTCTTTGGAATTTAGGAAATTGACTCATGGCCAGTGGTTTATACTGAATGCTTGTGTTCAATTCCTGTTAAGTCACAGAGAAGTGCACAAACTGTCTAATTGTGAAGAGTATAAGAACAATCCTATTGGGCTCTATAATGACAATAAAATTGCAACATAGCCTCCAGAAAACCCTTCTATATAAAAGCCTGTAAACAAAGGATGCATGTATATTAGTGATTTTAAACTATTCATGTTCCAGAATGGATTATCTTAGATGTAGTTTCCCCAAATTACCTGTAAAAGAAGCATATCAAATAACAAATATATTCTGAGCATCTATTATGGGAAACCATTACATAGACATTATAAGCGAGTTCTCCTGTAAGATCTATAGGACTATTTTCAATAGTTTGTAGCACCGGTAAGTGCCATATATCCATGGCACTGTGTAATGACCATATTGTTGCACATAAGGCTTTTCCACAGAGCTGTTTATTGCTAATATAAAATGAAAAGGATGTTGTTGCAAATAAAGAAATGGAACAGGCAGCAGTGCACAGAAATTACAAAGGAAGAACAAATGCTCTTTCCAAAAAAGTACTTAAAACTTCCATACTTCATTTTATTGGATTCTCTTTTACAAAGGTCCAGAGAAATAAAGGCCACACAATAAGGTTGCATAAAACATAAGCTAGCTTTATGAGATGAAAACATATGGCTGGACATTATCTGGGCTCAAGAAAAGGTTCTCTGGAGTACAGGAGCACCCCTGTTTCTTAAATCCTACCTCTAGTAGGACGTGACAATTCAACCTTGGGTTAGCTCTTTGGCAGTTCCCTCCTATGTAAGTGGAACTTTGAATGAGTAAATTCTTTCCGTGGTAGAATGCAACTGCTATTTAATATTTCTTTTGAGGTCAGATAAGTTGTATTGACTCAGCCTGTAGAACACTATGTTTTATGATATGGCAAAAAAAAGCCTTCATAACAATGTCTCTAAAAGTTTAACATGTACTTGTGAAATTATTTCTTCCTCTGGCTGAATGTGACTAAGAATGTATTGAAAATCCCAGGCTCTTGAGATGCTGACATATCTCGAGGGACTGCCTGGATGTTTTAATTGCCTCCATGACACAAAGCCCACTCAGCTTGTGTTTTCACAAAGCAGGTTCACCTGAATGTGTCTGAGACCCCAGAGCTTCTCCACACAGGCAGCAGCAGAAGTGCAAACCGTGAGACTAGGTTTATGTGAAAGCTCACCTTTTCTCTCCTACATACTCAGAATGAGGTTTTAATAAACATTTTTGGTCCTTTCTTGAAACACTCCTAAAACCTAGGAAATTGATAATATGTTATGATTTTATCCTAGGAAACAAAATATTCTCCCCTTAAACCTCCCTGTTTCTCAGATGGCACAGTTTTCAAGCTTATTAGTCTCAGTAGTTTGCTTTTCACCTTCTGAATGTATCCTGTGGTAAGACACGGCATTTTGTCCTTGAGAAGTGAGTGCAAGTTACTATATTTTCCTTCCTGGCTAGCTCATGAGACAGGCAGTGAAATGCCAAAGAATAATGTAAACTACACAGGAAAATACCATGAGGTACTACACCTAGAAATATCTCAGCTTAATAGGTGTTATGCCATTAACGGTTAGTTTTATGGAGGTAAGGAGATGTAAATCTGTCATGTAGACAAAGATTTACAATAATACCCACTTCAGTGGATGATTTTCATCACACTTATGATCGTCAGGCAACATCGGTGTTTGCTTGAGTCTCTTAAGTTATGAAGGTCTCCTCCTTCTAATCCAAGGTTGGTCTCTTAACCTTCCTAGAGTCCGTGCTGATGATATAGTTCACCATTCTTACCCGCCACAATCCCTGATGTGATTTCAGTCAGCGCAGTGGATTTTAGTTAAATAGAATTGATTTAAGTCACTAGTCAGAACAATTTAATTTAATAACAATTTTCTACAAATAATGCATTTTGATGGCTGTGAGACTGTTTATACATTCATTATAAATCAGATCCAGATAGCTTTGATTTTCAAAAGAGACACACAGTATATTACTGCAAGACATGATTTGGTTTTGTATTTTTATACATTGATTTCACAGTTGTAAGAGGAAAATGAATGATAATTTTGTTAGCTATTCATGTGAAGTCACAGAGGGGCAAAATATCTTCTATAGTAAGCTACTCACAGATTTGTGAGTGAATTTTGGAAATTACAGGAAAGTTGGCTTTTGAAAAAAGGACATAATTCTATGATAAGCAAACATTATTTTAACAAAATGTACCACGTTCATACTCTTAGGTATAAATGTTTGCAACTAAATATTATAAAAGTATGATTATTTATAAAACCATACTCTGCTCTTGAGTCTATGTATTTAGATTGAGTCTATGTATTTAGATAATAGAAAAGTCATATGAGCAAAGTCATACGAGATGTACTTGTAAAATAATTATATTACCTTTATTAGGATATATGCCAGTGTCTTTTAAGTGAGTTTCCTAGACCATTTGTCTACATTGACAAAATATGAAAGAAAGGACTTTTCAAACAATATTTTTGCACAACCAACTCTTGATTATACAATTGTCTAATTTGGGAAAGGAAAAGCAAATAACAAAATACTGAAACAAGGACACAGGATGACTCATTGCAACAATGATACCCAAAATTAGACAGTATATTGGAATGAACTTTATAACTTCGGGGAGGGGGAGGTGCGAGGGAGGTAGGGGAGTGAAGGGATAGTGGGAGAACAACAAAGGAGGGGGTAACAATTCTCCACAAGAAATGTAGTCATTACCTTGCTTATGTAACTGTAACTCCTCTGTACAGCATCTTTACAATAGAATAAAAATTAAAAAAAAAACTAAACAAACTTAAAGTAAAACTACCTAGATTGTTTGGCATGCATGTATGGGGCTCTTTTGGAGCAAAACTAGATAAACAGAAACCGGAGTAAACTGAAATGGAGATAAAATAGGACTTGGCATTGACCAGTATCCACAAAATTATTTTCATTTCTCATCCATTAAAGCTATAATGCCTTCACTGAATGCAATCAGCAGTTTCCTGGTAAATAAGCAAAACAAGCAGACTACAGAAGCTCTGTTGGAGAACATGATGAGTCTCTGAAGACTATGGAAGCTGGTTAGGGTTTTGAGCAAAGAGTTACAGAAGAGTGAAACAAGAACAGAACCTCACTTACCTGCTCAAACACAAAGTCACATGCAGGAACAGTATCAGCACCTATGCCAGACACAGTTCAATTTTCACTTTAAAAGCTACAGTTATTTATTGTTTTCAGCCTATGATATGATGAGTGTAAAGCATGTTTGCTTGTGTAAGATAGATAATCTAGTAGCTAAAATTTCCCAACTTGTGTCACATATAATGTCATATAATAATGAATATATTTTAAAGGGTGGCCTGTGATAGCATTATAATTTGCATAAACAGTTTTCAGAGATTTTTTTGCAATTTGTATTAAAATGTTCAGTTATTACATTTTATTTAACATTTGTAAGTTCATACACCTTGTCACTGAAGAAGATATGGTATTAAAATAGGAAATGACAACCAAAAGTCTTGATTTTCATTGTCAGCCCAATCCATAGTGGAGAAAATATTATTAACATTTACATGAACAGTATATGTAGAATTTCTAGGTATGTTGATATTTGGTTTTGATGATGAGTGTTTGGGTTCTGACATCTGATATACATAAATGTATTTGGGGACACCTCAGAGAAACAGCAAATGCACGCTTTATAGTTTCTAAAAAAAGATGTTAATAAGAAACCTGGGCAGGTATGATGAAAGTGGTAGAATGCTTTAGCCTAGCAAGCTAAAGAGTATTGTCAAACAAGGAAACATGTTTCATGAAGTCTAATATAAGAACCTGCAATTTGTAAACTATGAAACTCAGTTTTTAAATCTGTTATCAAGACATTTGGAAATGCTGCTCTGATTACTGGCATTTAAAGTCTTTCGACGTAGTCTTTGAAGAATGCTTAATTTGCCTATGGTTGAAACAGTATATTTGATTCTAAATATTTTATTGCAGTTAGCCAATTTATTAAAATGCTTCTTTTTTAATAATGTTTGTGTAGACACCAATTTCATTCCCATATAATCTGAAAATAGCCAGGGTTTAAGCAAAGACATCAGTAGAGAAAAAAATGAATAAAGGAACCACATTGTGTAAGTGTTTTCTTGATCACTGTTCTTTCAAACTACCAATTGATCTAAAGCAGGAAATAACACCACATAATTAGCAAGGCAACCAAAATGTATTTGCTTATTGCCAATAATACCATTTCCAGTCATAAGTGGCAAACCTCTAATGATTATTCATACTTCTTTCACTCCAATATACCCACAAGACTCCATTTACACATTAAGAAACCAATGTATCCCACGTAACAACATTCAGAATTACATTGCCCTGAAATTTAATTTTGAATTCGATTTTAATCAAGACACCTCATTTTTACTTTGAATAATCTAGAAGAGAAATCTACAATGTATGACCACAGAGAGACTGGCCATTTCTTTCAGAAGATCTACATGACATTCAAGATATTAAGCAGCTATATTGCTATGACAAATGGACATTTCTGTGAGAAGATTAATATTCCTAATAGAGATGGAGACTTAATAAGCACACTATTTCCCATATTTATGTTCAGTAATAACTGGGAAGGTAGACAAGGAATATGGACGTGTCCACTTCCACAAGGAAGTGTCCATGTTGATGGACACTTAGAACAAAAATTGACCAAGTTGTCTGGGAGATGTGGGAATTGGGAGCCAGATGGCTTCTAATCAGAGGTCAAAGCTTAGAAAGGGCACCAACTGGA
This sequence comes from Dipodomys ordii, assembly GCF_000151885.1. NCBI lineage: Eukaryota > Metazoa > Chordata > Mammalia > Rodentia > Heteromyidae > Dipodomys > Dipodomys ordii. The sequence continues at coordinate 6,425,913 of NW_012267289.1, read as the reverse complement.
GAGCTGGGTCCACCGTGTGAAATTATGGATGGGGAAACTCCACCAGTAGCAAACAGAAAAGAGAGATAATATTCAGGACTCTGATTAGAAAATATGACGGTGGTAGTGATGAGGATGAGGAGGATGATGATGATGGTAGTGAAGTTGATGATGGTAAAGATACTAGTGGAAAACATCTCTTCTACATGTTGCTATCATAAACTTAGTCTCTCTTTGGAATTCACTAACAGCACATATGACAAATTTCTAACCAAAAAACTTAAAATAGTCTCAGATTACTTACACAAGCTATGCTCAGCAGAAGAAAATTCAAATCATCATTTGAAATATACCTCCAATTTACTCATCCAACTCCTAAAAATTTAAACTTAGTACATAAGGGCGGAAGCCACCAAAAGCAGAAGTCAAATAAAATTTATTTTTAAACAGCCTTAGATTTGGAGAGAAGGGAAAGAGAATGTACTAAGGCTGGGATTTAATAACTCAGTGCAAAGTAAAATGCACTTGCGCGCGCGCGCGCACACACACACACACACACACACACACACACGTCTTAGAGCCCCAATGATTTCAAAAGTTGTAAATATACATAATACAGAGGCTGGTAATGTGGCTTAGTGGGAGAATGCTTGCCTAACATTCATGAAGCCCTGGGTTTGACTCTTCAGTATCACATAAACAGAAAAAGCCAGAGGTAGTGCTGTGGCTCGAGTGGCAGAGTGTTAGCCTTGAGCATAAGAAGTCCAGGGACAGTGCTCAGGCCCTGAGTTCAAGCCCCAGGACTGGGAAAAAATAAGTAAAAATTAATTAATTAATTAATTACAGAATACAAAATAACCATCTATAAAAATATAAAGAAAATTAATCCCTTCCGATTTCTCAGCTCCTTTATGTCCAACTCTTTTGGCTAATAAAATTCATCTCCAAACATATAATGTAATTCAACAATCTTATTATATTCTATCTGGTTCTAATACTTCTCCCTGCTCACTCCCCCACACACACATACACATACACACCACAAATGGACACTTCCCAAAATTACCATCAGGCAGAGGAACAAGGAAATTATGAATACATTTTTCTTATGTCTCCTTTTTTCTTTCTTTTTTTCTTTCTTTCTTTCCTTCTTCCTTTTTTTTTTGGATTCTACTACCATTCTACCATCTGTCCCATGTCTGACAACACCTGTTTTACATATTTTTTCTAGTTTTCTAATTGCTTATTGTATTGAGAAAGGCAAGTTGATAGTTACTCAAACTCAGAGAGAAACAGGAGTTACCCAGTTGTTTTAAGCATGATAGGTCTCCTTGTTGTAACCTGACCAAATAATGGAATGTTCCTAAATTTTCTAGAACTCTTGACATGTTTATACCAGTAGGGATTCAGCCATCCTACATGATGATATTATTTACATTTCCAAATTTAAATATGGGTGTTTCCTGTTTACTTTATTTTCATTTACTTCTGATTTAATTTCACTGTGGTCTGTGTATACGAGTAAGGTATAGGATTAATCTATGTGATTATCTTCTTCACACAAACCATATTTAGATTTTGGTAGTTTCTTCCCTTAACACTCATTGTAGGATTTTGTTTTTCTGCAGGAAACCATTCCAAAAATGTCCTCAATAAATTCTGCAAAAAGTAAGACAAACAGTGACCAATACTTTCAGTGAGTTGGTTCAACAAAGAGAATTGGATTGTTTGTACATACATTATGGAGTAGAGCCTTTAAGATGAACTCAACTCAGAAAGCATTTATTTTCTGTCTGCACAAAACAGTTCATGTAGCCTCTCCCAACTTCAGCCACTAGTCATCATGAGGTATGGGAGAAGTAGCTACAAAGAATATTTTCTCACTCTGAATCGCTCTCTTGAGAATGGCATAATTACATCCTTTCCCGGATGCTTTTCCATTTGAACTTTATCACCACCTTTCCATTTAGTACTTGTTTCCAGTCACTTCCTCCCACTTGGTGGTAGGTTCTCTGGCTTGAAACTTGTGGTTACACATACAGAGTAAAGACAGATTTGCCAGTGTCTTTTCTATGTTCCATTACCAGGATGATATCATAGAACTTTTCAAATAAAGCATTACAGACTCTTTCTACAATTTACTCAAGAAAGTACACTCATGTTGAGTCCTGATTGGATTTTACTGCATGAAGCATGAAAGTACCTTAAGCACTGTACCAAATGTTAATTGCTGGCATAATGTAAATTATGAAATATATTCCTATATTGACATGCGCAAATCTTATCCTGCCACATAGCCAGTCAGATTAGATAACATGAAAGAAGAATATGTCACTTTCCTGTTGTATTGTCTTTTGTATCAAAATAATTGTTTCTCACCATGAGTGGGAGTGAACACATACTATAGCACAGCATTTAGAAGGTTGAGGCAGAAAGATCTTGAGTTCAAGGCTAGCCTGGACTACATAGTGATATGGTTACATATACACACAAGAAAAAATACTAAAACCAAATGAACTGTCTCTCATACTTGTTTAAAATATGAATTACTAAATGGCAACTCTTGTACAACTACTTAAAGATAACTAAAAATAATATATAGGTTCAAAATTTAAAGATGAATATTTAATTTCCCATTCTAATTCTCAAAAAATATATAAAAGTCATTTTGAAATGTGATATATTAATGAAATGCTACAAAATTTTTGCTTTTTAATTAAACATAAGCAGCAGTAAAATATAATTTTGAACTAAATGGTGAAAAGCTTCCTGCAAAAAATTTTTGTCATATTATCTTCAACATCTTATTTTGAAAGATTCGCAAAGACTGGAATAAAATACATACATACATGCATACATGCTTGCATGCATACATACATACATACATGCACACACAGTCATAGAACAACTCCCACCAATGATTCTTAGTAGTGTATAGTAATTATACTGTCGAGAAACCTATGTTGTCCAACTTTCTAGCTGTAGGTGGGCCTGCTACAGGAATTTCTGCCTATGATCATGTTAAGGTGAGGTCCTTTCTTCCTGACATGGGTCTCTTCAGGTGCAAGGGGACTTTATCATTGTTCTCTTCATATATAAGCCACATCGTATATGTCCCTGTGCTGCATTTTGTGTTCCAAGCAGCTTGTTCTAGGGTTCACAGCAATTTTTGATGAATTAAATTATTTAAGTCATTGGTAAAAATACAAATTCCAGCCAAAGTCCATAGGCTTATGCATGTAATCCTAATTACTCAGAAGGCTGAGATATGAAGATCCAAATTCAAAGCCAGACAGGGCAGGAAAATCTGAGAGACCGTTAGTTCTAATTAACCACCAAAAAGCTGAGAGTGGTTCAAGTGACAGAATGCTGGCCTTGAGGTAGATAGCTCAGTTCCTGTGTTCAAGCCCCAGGAATGTACACAGACACACAGACACACACACAGACACACACACACACACACACACACACACACACACACACACTTCAATACTCTACCCAAACTGAGTAAATAAGAATCTCCAGGGAAAGTTCCAGGGATTGGTATTTTTAAGAAGTACTCTGAGTGGTTCTTCTCATTATGGGAACTTAGAAAAGTGTGATACAACATAAGTAAATAAATATGTATGATTGTTGTCACATTTCACTTAGAAAAAAATAGTACTGTTTAGATAAGTGTGCTGAAACTAGAATTGAGCTTCTTGGTTTTCCTATGTTCTTAATCTATTAGTTATATATTTAGCATCCCTAGGGAGAAAATATGTAACTTGGATTTATGCTTTAGATAGAAAATAAAATTTCACTAAAGTTTTCACCAAGAATGAAACTGAAATTTCTTGTTGGTTTAGAAAGGAAATCTCCTGGTGCCTCAGTAAAAAAGAATGACCATAGGAATCAGAAAAACTTCTACTAAACTACTCTGTTTTTTTTTTACTTAAAATGAGCATTTATGTTAAAATAATAGAACTTATACATATTTGTCACATAGCAATCAAATAGTACTGATTGAAAAGCTAACATTTGTTGTTAAATAATCATTTTGCAAGAATGGTTATAAACCATATTAAAGCACAAAGAAATTTTAGTTGTCAGAATTATCATAAATCTTGTACAGTGTCTCTCTGGGATTAATGAGACAGAAATTTGTGTGGTAGTGACATTACAGAGTAACTTGAAGTCTAATAAAATAAATGTGCTTTTATCAATTAAATACACAGCTTTTAGTGTTTAGTTTATAATAGTTACCTTGCTAAAGTGACTAGAAATATATTCAGTAGGTTATGTGATTTAATTTATTATCATAAAATTTATTCTGCTTGATAGATGCTTAAAATAGCTGAGCTCATTTCGCTAGATTTAGGGCTCATTCTGAGAATGCAGCTTCTATGTTTTGCCTGAAACTTTAATCGTAATTGAGATCATTTGGCTCAGGCTAAATGTATCTGTAGCCAGCCTTAACGATCATGACTACCTGAGGAATATCAGATATTTTTCTCCTTGAATTATTCAGCAACTCTGACTCTGTCAATCTGGACCAACTTTCAAAACAGGGAGAACTCAGAGACTTACCTGTTCTCTAACAATTAAATATTAAAACATAATGAATACACAGAAATAATTTTGTATCCAAACAACTTCATTTGCAATCTATCCTATGGATGAATTAATTACACAGAATACTTGTAAACTAATGAAATGCCAACTGCCTTGTATTTGTTCTAATTTTGAGATGAAGAGTCCCGGAACTGATGTGAAATTTGCCCTGCTTCCCTTCATTGTCAGTTTAATCACCCTCCCACCAAACTACCTCAGGCTTTCCATCACTTCCACAGAGTACTGATCCGTTCACCACACCTCTCCTGGTGGGGTACCTTCCCCTTTAGGGTATCAGGAACTCTAATGAACCACACAGCTGTAACTAAATCCAATGTGGTTGTTATATTAATCACCTCATGATCTCGTCATAATATAAAATTTGTTTCAGTAGGTGCAAAGTCTATGATTTTGCAGTTCTATCATGTCCTAAAGGGATGCTAGGATCTTACTGGTCTACCTGGAGTAAAACAGGCTAAAATAAAGTTTTATTTTGTCTTGCTTTTTTAAATTTAGAGCATCTCAAGAACCCAGTGCTTCTGAAAACTATTTTTAGAGTCAGTTCCTGACCTATGATGTGTAAATCTCTGAGGGCTAAGCCCAAGAATGCATGATTTTAATCATCACTGTAGCGGGATAAATTTCAATATACATCATAGACAAAAATGACAGGCCAACTCTCAACTGTGCATATATCTGGGATTTGGAAGTTTCCTTCTACAATGTCCCTAATCCAAGGGAAGAACTTGAATAGTAGAAATAACAAAGACAAGAATTGCCTTACTGTGAAAATAAATAGGACATTGAAATCATGAAAGAAGCCCATGTCATCATTCCAAACAATTACAATTCTTTCATTTCTCTGATGTAGAGTATCTTAAGACTAACAGTTATAATGTTTGTTTGGCTTGTTAGCCAGAGCATGTGAGTCTCTGGGAACCTCTTCTGACTGTATAGCTTGACAATCTTCTCCTTTTTTTGTTTCTTTTTATTTTTTTTTGACATGGTTTCCATTTGCCATTGCTTGGCACCACATGGCAGGTGCTAAGTCATCTTTGGTAATTATATGCTTCAGTAGAAACTTAGATCCTGCATGCTCGGGAGAGGGTAAAAGCTGTCATAAGATTTTAAAAATAGAGTCTAAAGCACACGTCTTCTCAAAAGATCTACATCCAGCTTTCACCGTACCATTTCAACAGAAATGAACATGTCCCAAATTGAGCAGATTGGTACTACAAGTGTAAAAATTAAATGTATCCAGACTAGTATTTTTTAAAAACACTTCAATGATAGCCATAGATGGGATGACTTTCAGAAAGAATGGCTGCTGAAATACTCCACATATATGTAGAGATAGGCCCCACACGGTAGGTGCCCTTTTATTTCAAGTGTCACCCTCTTCCCAAAGGGAAGGCAAAGCTTATATCAATTTCATCCACTTGCACAGCTTACAGTTAATGTTCTATAGATAAGAAGTGGTCTTCTAGATATTACTTTGTGTTCTTCCAACTAACTCCATTTTAAGCATGGTCTGCTCATTGTTCAAAGAAAAAAGAGGAAGCAAGTCAAGATTTTACAGATCTTATATAGAAGGATGCAACTTAAAACTCTGATATGTTGTGTATAAGGATTTGAATCAAATGTATAAGGATTTGAATCAAATTTATCCTAAATCATTCTGCCTAAAACTAGGGGAAATCAACTAGAGGAACAATTCATTGACATCAGGGAAAAGGAATAGTTATTGTGTCTACATAAAGACATGTGTAGAAAAAAAACAAGAGCAGTGGAGAAAATGGAGATAAAAATTTAAAGAGAAGGGCTGGGAAGTTGGCTCAGTGGTAGAGCACTTGCCTTGCATGCCCGAGGCCCTGGGTTTGATTCCTCAGCACCACATAAGCAAAAAGAAAAAAGCCAGAAGTGGTGCTGTGGCTCAAGTGGTAGAGCGCTAGCTTTGAGCTGAAGAGCCGAGGGACAGCGCTCAGGCCCAGAGTTCAGGCCCCATGACCAGACCCCCCAAAAAAAAATTTTTAAGAGAAAAATAAATCTAATTAAAACAGAACTTGAGCAAGTAAAAAAACTTAAACAGAAAATTATCTTAATATACTTAATCAACTAAATAGCTGCATAACTTCTATGTATTTCAGCTCTTTACTTCATTTAATATATATAATTCTTTTTTGTAAAAAAATGTACATCAATAAATGAAAATCCAATTCTGCTTCTCCAAAACCAGTGAATCTAATTATGACATGCAAACATCAGCATGGTTGAAGATGAAATTAAGAAACTATTTCTGAAGTAACTATTGATTAGTGCCACAGAGTGGGAGAAAGTTAATAGTTATTAGCCTGAAACACGTGTGTGCACACATGCACACACACACACACACACACAAATAGGTTAGAGAAAGTTAATAGTTATTAGCCTGAAACATGTGTGTGCACACATGCACACACACACACACACACACACACAAATAGGTTAACAATCAAGACACAATGTAAGACAGTAGAAAGGGTTAATGTAAGGTAAGAAGTTGGAGGACAGCCTCCTGAAGGAGATGCTTTGTGAATGGGGTCCTTATGCTTGCATACGATTTTGGAAGTTTGAATTAGGGGTGAGCTTATTTTCAAAACTACAATTAAAATTCAGTTGGGATGACAGAGAATGTATGATGGTTTAGGTTTTTTGGTGTTATATATAAGGAAAGAACTGAGAGACTGTCAATGAAGTTGTAGGGACACATATTGTAAAGGCATTCTAATAAGGAGAGGGTCTTTTTCCTCCCTTATTCAACAAGGAAAAATATCTCAGTGCATTGAAATAAGTGGTATCATCAGTCTATACAAATGATTTGAGGAAGGCAACTTGTTAGAAATTGCTGTGACAGACACTGTTACAAAAAGAAAGACAAGGAGGAATCAGATGGATAGAATCACCACAAATTTCATAAAAGTTTTCATTTGGCTGTAATGGAATTTGAATTCACATCATTCTTGCTAAGAAGGCTCTCTATTTCTTGAGTTGTACCTCCAGTGATCCTTTGCTTTACTTAGTTTTTCAAATAATCTATTTTTACCTGGGCACAACATTTACACTATGATCCTTCTACCATGTCTTCTATGTAAATGGGATTACTGATGTGAACCACTATAACTGGGTTGTGTGGGGTTTTGGGGGAGGGGGTTGTCGGTCATGGGGCTTGAACTCTGGGCTTGGGCGCTGTCCCTGCACTCCTCAGCTCAAGACCAGCACTCTATCACTTGAGCCACAGTGACACTTCAGGTTTTCTAGTAGTTTATTGGAAATAAGAGTCTCATGGACTTCCCTGCCCCACCTGTCTTTGAACCATGATCTTCAGATCTCAGCCTCCTGAGTAGCTAGGATTACAGGTGTGAGTCACCAGCGCCCAGCTCTGGCTTGTGTTTTAAATAAGAGAGCACAGAGTAAGAACCACACCACGCATGTGGTATTCGGGTAAGGGATAGGTTTATTCAACGTTCTGGCTGGCACCAGGCCATGTTGGCACTCCACGTGGCTGGGAAAGGACTGGGAAAGTGAGCGTCTGGCCCTGGGCTAGGTCTTATCTGTGGGGGTGGGGGGAGGAGGGGATGGTGTGGCCACATTGAATACAGAGGTGATCTCAGAGGATGCAGATGTGACCTCTTCCAGGTGTGCCAGTTGCCTAAGTAACACAGCTACTGGGCGGAGACTTTGCTGCAAGGAGGGTGGAGTCTGCTCACCATCCAGGAGTGGACCTTACAGCTTGTTTGCTTAAAACCACACAGGTTTTACATGGTTGTACACTAGCTATCCATCTAGCTCGTCTTCTCAGGCCCTGATGGTGAAATCCGTATGGTTCTCATCTGAATTTCAGGGTCTTCTTTCTAACTTATTGGTTGTTGTCAGAATTAAATTATATTGCAGCTGTAATATAGGTTCCTGCTATGTTGCTGCCTGTCAGCTAGGCATTATTCAAACTTCTAGATGTCACCTGCTCTTCCTTCGACATTGGCCTGCCTGCATGATGGCCATTTGCATCTGTAACTCAAAACACAAGCATAGCTGCTTCTGCTTCAAGGCTCTCCAAGGACTCCTTTTTTTTAATAACACATCTAATTTGATAAGGCCCATATAGGATAATTGTCTTGCAATTAACTTAGTTTTTCATCTGATTTACAATTGTAAATCCATCAGTAATATTATTCTGCCCTCATAGTATATTGCAAAATAGTCCCAAAGAGTGACATCTTCTCAATGAGAGACTGGAAGACAGAGACCTATACTCCACAGTATGAAGAACTCACATATTAATCTACATATTTTTTCTTCCCTATTTTTCTCATCCATCAGATAAATAATTATAGGAAAGTCAAATATAAATCTCTCAGCTACAACATTGCCTTTCTTTTGGCCTTCAGCAAGCTTCCCACATATATACTCCCATCTGGGATCACAGCTAGGTCCTTAAACATGCTAGATAAGGTCCCTACCCCCAATTCCTTCTCTTTTATATAACAAATAGTCCTTAGGAACTTTTGCTTTAGGTCAACACCAATTACTGCCATGTTTGGGGCTATAGACCTGAAACTTGAGACTGCTCTTTGTTTTTTCTCTTTCTTAACCAGCATGCATCCCAGAGCACATTTGATTGTAGTGTTGCCAGTATTACAGCATTAACCTAGGAAAAGAACAGTAATCTAGTGCCTTTTAGATTACGGGTCCCACTTTGAAATTACAAGACTAAGCAGATGAGAGTTAATCAATTAGAGTTATGAATCTGTTCATAACAGAATCTGATTCTACTCAGAAATATCATTTTAATATGGATAACGAGTTAGAAGAGCCATTCAGTGGTGAACATTTGTTTAGCATATTCAAAGCCATGAGTTCATATAAAATCCAAATGTCAAAGTGAAGACAACACTGAACAAATGTGTCTATTCTTGTATGCAATGTATGCTGCAAATTTCTACATCTACCAAAAAAACAAACTATAAAACACATTATCAATTTCAGTAAATGCATATATGATAATTAGACTCAAACACTACTTAAATACAGTGGAATACAGTGCCAGAATCAATTAACTGTGTGTTTCATGGTTATGGAAGGAAGATGGGGCTGGAAATGAAAATACAATTAAATAGTTGCTACATATGCTCCAGGAAAATAATGTGTGATAGCATAGAGAAGGAGAATAATAATAATAATAAATAGTGATTGAATCTATTACAGTGAGGACTTGATATTCATTGTCACCAATCTAAGCGTGTCCTATCAAGGCTGAGATTTATACCACTTTTATCTATTTTTAAAACTTAATCATGCAGATTTATGACAAATAATAAAGTTCCATGTGTGTATGTAGTATACAGTATACATTACTTTTTTAACATCTTAACAAAAAAAAACACTGGACTTGAAGCCAGTTAAACAGGTGGACACATTACTGCCCTCTTATTTCTTCTTTGTCACTGGATAGATTTCAGTGCATCTCCTCATATACCATATTGTCTCTGGTAGAAAGAACTGCCAGTGAAAAGTCTGATGTCATATGTCTCCAAAACACTGGAATAACACTTGTTGAAATAATTTTAGACTCTTCTGATTGCTCAGTAACTTTGTAGATTTTTATTTTCATAAAACATAAATGGGATATATCCTTTTGCTTTATATATGATGAGATCATGTCCTTTAACCTAGCTACTCAGGAGGCTGAGATCTGAGGATCATGGTTCAAAGCCAGCCCAGACAGGAAAGTCCGTGAAACTCTAATCTCCAGTAAATCCCCAGAAAACTGGAAGTGGTACTGTGGTTCAAGTGGTAGAGTGCTAGCCTTGAGCTGAAATGCTGAGGAACAGCACCCAGGCCCTCAAGCCCCATGATCAAAAAAAAAACAAAAACTTGCCCATCAAAAGGTTTTGCCTCAGAGATTACAAGGCTGATGAAATTCATTGATATAGTTATTTATTTTCTTCTACAAAAAAATCTACCAAAAAAATCCCGCTAAATAATGCTCCAAATAAATAATACACAATACCTTTGTGTCTCCTGTTGTTTTCTATGCTTTGGCTTGTACAAATCTGTTTTGGTTTTCTTGAAAAAATAAATTACTTGGGCAAGAAAGAAACACAGTAACATACATATGAGTTCAGGGAACAATTCTATAGCTGTTGTATTATTACATATTGATCTAATTGCTGTTTCCTCTACTGTTTCTCTGCTTCCCTATTGAGAAGCCAATGTACGAGACTTCTGCCTGCATGTCCAGAGCCAGAAACTCATTATGATAGCAGCCCTGCAAGGCAGTGCTGGGAACCAAACTGTGAAATTGTGATTCCTCCAGTGGATGTGAGCAGGGATATGAGCTGCTAGTTTTCTAATGGATTGAACCACACAATCACAGCAAATACTTAGAAAACCCTGAAGGTAGATTGTGTGTGTGTGTGTGTGTGTGTGTGTGTGTGTGTGTGTATGTGTGTGTGTGTTTAACAGTATTCAAGAAGAAAACTAATCAGAGTGGGAAATTTATTGAAACAATATTCTTTTGACTAAACAATGTTTGCTGTAATATTTTATTCCATTGACATTCATTTTAACTATTTCACATTATAATTTTCCTGAAAAAAAATTTTTGAAAGAGAATAAGAAGAGAGAAATATTATATAAACATTTCAGCTTGATTTGGGAAAATTTCATAATTCAGGTCTTTAATTGTTCCCCCTCAAACAAATTTTGGAATCAAATAAGCTATATGCCCTATAGCTTTGTCTTCCTGAAAAAAAAATCTGCACAAAGATAGGGTAGTTTCAAAGCATGATAGCCTTTGATTTCTTTTGTTTTCTATTTTTAAGCATGTTTTATTATCTTTAAGTAGCTGTACAGAAGAGTTGCCATTCAACAATGCAGTTCATGAATACAGCGCGTCTTCATCAATGTCAGCCTTTCAACCTTCTCATGCACTCCGGGCAGCCTACCCCTTCCCACATTTTTCTAAATTTCGCAGTAAATGTATCGAGGAGTTCTTTTATTGCCATGTATCACAACCGTGTATGTACACAATGCCTCTGGATCTGTCCTCGCTTCAAAACTTTCACCAACATTTCCTTAATTTTGTGGTAAATACAATGAATTTTTGGTTGCTTTCTCCCCTTTTAACCCTTCATTCTTCTGTTCCTCTTACCTTGCCCTCCCCTTTGCAAATATCCATTTCCTGATAGTTATTTTGTTGGGCTTTGACTTAATCTTTCTAAATAATTATAGTATTTGAGCTTTCCATAGAGTCTATAGACTTAAGTTTCTATTGAGTTTATATGAAATTAGAACTCAAGATTTGATTTGGAAAATTACTTTTCAGTGTGTTTCAAGACATATGGAAGGGTGGGGGGAGGGTGGGTGGGAGATGGGAAGGGATGGGAAGGGGAAACAAAGGAGGAGGCAACAATGCTTGATAAGAAATGCATTCATTATCTTGCCCATGTAATTGTAACCCCTCTATACGGTATTTTCACAATAAAAAAAAAACTAAAATCATATAAACTCACCAAACTACCACATTTTAGTGAGAAATTTGTCTCAATCATGGAAAAATTAACTCATGTTATAGCAAATCTAAAATCATCAAAATGATAGGAATTCCATAACAACGAATTTTAAAAAGAAACAATTGCACCTAACTTATAATTATAACAAAATAAAAGTCATGCCTAGATAAGAACCATGTAGGGAAATAGTCTAAGTTGTTAAGTAAATATAGGTAATTGTGTGTGTGTGTGTGTGTGTGTGTGTGTATGTAAGTACAGGGGCTTGACCTCAGAGCCTGGGTGCTTCTTTTGCTTGTAGCATATATATAAAGCATTCTTGATTGCATTTTCCACTACTTCCCCTCTTCATTTGCCAATGTTACAACTAATTGGCTTCCATGGAACCTGTCTGCATTGGCCTGGCTGAGATTCTCGGGCCATAGCATCACTTCCAGCTTTTTCTCATTAGTTTATTGGAGATAGTCTCAGGGAATTTCCTAGGCTGTATACAAACTGTGGTCCTCAACTCTCAGCCTTCTGAGAAGCTTGGATTGCAGGCCTCAGTCACCAGCTCCTGGCTCTATAAGTAATTTTAATGGATTTTAAATTTATTTTAATAACTGTTACAATTTTGTCCAACAAAAATAATTGATCTAGTCAAGAGTTCCTCCCGGGGACTAACAAAATCCTTTGCATTCTCCCAACATCGACTCTGTCCTTCTTCCATTCAACCAGGAGTATTGGCATCAAAACAAGGATGACATTACCCTGCCTCTCTTGTAGTCAGATGTAAAAGGATAGGTGACTAAGTCCTGGCCAGTGTGTTCTGAATCAGAGCAATATGTGGCAGTCTCTGGTAAACTAGGCAAAGGAGAAGCTATCACATGGCAGTCCCCTGTTTACATGTTCCTTCAGCTTTCTAGATTGAAGAAGACAGCTTGGACAGGGACAAGCATAGAGCTGAAAAACCAGTATGAAATCAAAGGTGTCTGAGCCCATCACACTAAGTCAGACTGTACTTTTTTTAAGTGAGCAATAAACTCTCTTGGGTAAGTCATTTTTTTCTGTTACTCCCAAGAATCTCAGCCTGCCCAATGCAGACAGGTTCCATGGAAGCCAATTAGTTGTAACATTGGCAAATGAAGAGGGGAAGAATGCAGTCAAGAATGCACTGAATATACCACAAAACTAAGAAAAGTAAGGGGAGGGGTAGGTCAAAGGGTATGAGAATGTTGAAGGGGTGACATCATGATACCTCCTTTGTACAACTATTTTTAAAATAAAATTTTAAAAAGTCCTGAGTATAATAAAGGCACAAATACACATGGACATTCCAGATAACTATTAGGAAAATGGACCAGAAAGAAAGAAAGTAGTTGACAAGATATAAGGCTATAGCAAACATGTTATGGCCAGGAGATGAAAGTACTTTCCCAGAGGATGAAAAATTTAGATATCATAATAACTTTTGGCTCTCCAATAAGCCACAGTACATAAAGCAATATTTGATGTATCTGTGATATTAACATTTCTCTTTTTTTAATATGAAAATACTGTACAGAGGGGTTACAATTACATGGGCAAGGTAATGAGTACATTTCTTATCAAGCTTGTTGACTCCTCCTTTGTTTCCCCTTTCTATCCCTTCTTATTCCCCCCCACCTCCACCTCATTTTTGACATAACATCTTGTACATCTCATTGTTGCAATGGCTCCACCTGTATCCCTATTTAAACAATTTGTTTTTTTTCCTTCCCCTCCACAAATTATACCAACATCTTAAGAAGATGGTTAGTCAGCATTTAGAAATTTTAAGAAAGTTTCATTGGAGAAGTCACAGTGGAGAAAAAAAATTGAGAAACTAGTCATATAAAAAAATCCTTTCCTGCCTGTTTAACTGAAGAAATGCTGCTTTACCCTTTTAGATTCTGTAGTTTCCCTAATTAGCCATTTATTTCATTGTTTCCCTTGTGGCTTAATTTTCCCATTTCTCCCACTAGATTTTCAGCTGATTATGGGAGCATGATTGCGATGTTCGGTTCTGAATCCTGCACTATTTGCTTGGCATGGATTAATAGCATAAAAAATTGTGAATGGTTGAATGATTACTCAGTGGTATTTTTTTTACTTCAATCTAAGACTCCAGCAATACTCATTTCTTAACAAAGGACACAATTCTTTCTCTCCTTGGGTGACAACCACCTCAGGCAATCTGTAGCAATTTTACTTCACTGAGAACACAAAGCACTTCTCAAACACTGTTGGACAACTTGGTAAAAGAATCCAGTTCAGTTTGCAGGAACATCCCCTCCCACTTATTTGTGCTAATGTAGGTTTTCATGCTAAGAAAATCAACTCTCTTTATATTCATTAATACTTATCATTCTCCTTTATAATTTCAAACAAGTTGACTTATAAGCTGATGTTTTAACAATAGGGGAGAGTTTGGTATTTGGAATTTATGCAAATCTTCCAGAAGCAAAAAAGCCAGCGCTGAACAGAATGTAGACTTTTCCACTTTGTAGGAAACAATACTATTGGTGAACTCAAAAAACTATTATTTATATGCTCAACCTTATTTCCTGGCATTTCATTATATTGATGGGTCTCAACCATGTGCAGTAATTCAACTCAATACAAAAGTTATGAAGAGCTTAATAGGAAGTGTTTAAAAATATGACTATGCATCTAGAGTGAAGTTAACAGAAATTTGAATGCATGGTAATATAACTGAAGTGTCACGAACAAGATAGAGAGATCTCTGGAAATTTGGGAGAGGAAATATAAGATTTATGTAAATAAGGTCTTATGAATGGCTTCTCCAATATGCTTTACAAGAGGAATAGGATTGTCACAAAGAGAGATGAGACAGACTATTACAGACAGTGAACAACAGAGTACTAAAAGCACATAAAACTCAAAAAAATGTGCATGCTCTATATTTAATTTGAATGAACATTAAGTTTGAGAAGCATTTCTGCAGGGTACATGTCGGAAAGTGAAAAAGAAAAGAAAATACAATGGCAAGGTAGTTTGGAGCCATGTCCAAAAGAGTTTTATATTTAAAAGAAAAGCATTTTTAGTTGGTAGAGACCAGAGCAGGCTTTGAGCATATGAGCTAAAGATAGGTTTTAGGCAGATTAACAAAATATATTTTTGCAGGTTAATTTACAAAAATGACTTTCAGATAAACAGTTAACTCTTCCCAAAGTCTGCAGAGGATTAATGAAGAGATGAAGTAGGACTAAAGAAGAAATGAAAATTTTAGGAGGTCTGAACATTTCAGAAGTAAAATCTGTGAGATTACCCCTGTAATCTTAGCTTCTCAGGAGGCAAGATATCTGAGGATCTTGGTTCAAAGTAGCCTGGGATGGAAAGTCCATGAGATTTTTATCTCCATTAAATAACTCAAAAAAGCCAGAAGAGGTGCTGTGGCTCAAGTGGTAAAGCACTAGCCTTGAGCAAAAGAAACTCAGGGACAGCACCTAGGCCCAGAGTTCAAGCATCACAACTGACAATATTGATAGATAGATAGATTGATAGATAGATAGATAGATAGATAGATAGATAGATAGATAGATAGATAGATAGATAGATAGATAGATGCAAGACTAAGCAATCTTACTTATAGGACCCATCAGTTATGGGACTGAGCAATTTATAAATGCCATAATTGTATCGCTGGTATGTTGAAGTTCAAGGAAACAGTATAATTGGTGTCTGAGGAGGGATGACCCTTTTAGTGCTACCTTCTATGTGCTCTCCTATATTAAAAGGGAAAAAGGCAATTTAAGGTCCTTCTGTGAAGGCACCGGTTCCCCTGGTAAGAGCTCACCCTATGATTTGGCCACCTCCCAAGGAACGTCCCTTTTATTGTCATTGCTTTGAGAGCCAAGATTCAACATAAGAATTTTAGACAAGCACACACATTCAGACCCTAGCAAACTGAAAGTCAGTGCTCACAGACCTCTGAAAATTGGTCAGGAGAATGCACCAAAGGCCCCTTTTCAGGGTTTCCATAATCATCCAAAGATTTGATCCATCAAATTCAATTATCTCACTCAGTTCAAGAAGTTGTGCTTTTATCTCCTTTAGGGTAAAGAAAATAGCTGTGTCCCATTTCTTCAGAACCATCTGGTTTGGGGTATGAAATTCATGTTTTAAGTGTGAGTATTCAAGTCCAATATCTGCTACTTTATTAAAAAGCTCTTATGTATTCACAAAGCTGAGTTTTTAGCTTTTTCTAATATTCCTCCACATTGAGACAAATATTTCCAATAGAAACATTACAGACACATTTGGGAACTATAAAGTCAAGAAGTTGACTCTCCAACCGTGTTCGTTTTTGTTCTTCTTACCCCAGAGCATTGGTTCTTATATTTAGGTCAGAATATAATCCTAAAAGCCACAGAGTTAAAAACAGAAGAAAAAAATATTTTTCAGTGTGAACCATTTTCATTTCAATATAAAGTTGCTTTCCTTGGTTGATAGCATCATCCTTGTCTACAGCCCTGTTGCCCTGTTGAACATAACTCTATCAGGGACATTAAGTTCAGTCATTAATGACTAATGATTGTCACAGCAACTTACAGTCCTTATTATAGCATCTTCATATCACTCATCAATTAAAATTTGGCTGTCATTACTTTAAGTGAACAAACTGAAGAAAGCAACTGTAACCATAAAAGTAACACTTGTATGTTATGATTTTTCTCTTTCTCTACTATTTTTTTGGGGGGGTCCAGTCATGGGGCCTGAACTCTGGGCCTGGGCGCTGTCCCTCAGCTCTTCAGCTCAAGGCTAGCGCTCTACCACTTGAGCCACAGTGCCACTTCTGGCTTTTTTCTTTTTGCTTATGTGGTGCTGAGGAATCGAACCCAGGGCCTCATGCATGCCAGGCAAGCACTCCACCACTGAGCCACCTTCCCAGCCCTTTCTCTGATATTTTTTAAGGCTTTCTAAAACACTTGGTACTCACTAGGCAGCAAGTGGAAAGGGAACTACATCTTGTGTGGGGCGATGGGAGGGACAAAAAGAGAGAGTGAGGGAAAAGGAGACATAGTTCACCCCTCTTGTATACCACCTCTAAAATAATGATAAAATTAAAGGAAAATTTTCAAAAGCTGATAACTCTTTCAACATCATTTTGACATCTAACAAAGCATGCTGTTATGTGAGGATGAGTTGTTCCTATACCAAAATAAAAGCCCTTTATAGGCAAAAAAAGAAAAATGTATTGTTTTCCTCCAAAGGATCTCTCATCAGCATTTCTACTCAAACTATTTTCCTGTGTACTTACTCATGTATGATATCAAGTGTGCAAGTGTTGTATTGGTCTTGTAAGTGGTTGTTCTATAATTCCTAGCTGAAAATAGAGCATTCCAATGATACCACTCACCACCATACCTTGAGGACCATACTATCTCAGATATGGAAATAGTTGGGAGAAACCCCTTTGGACCAATTCCAATTTGACAAATAGGAGTAAAATTATTTTATTTGGAGGGTCTTAGGAATTTCATGTTGGTAGAGATAGTGATTCCAATAGTTCTTCTGAAAACCTTCCATTAGCAAAATGCTCATAAATCATTGAAATGTAATTTTTAAATGTTTAAGAAAAAAACTCACTGAAACTGGAAAACAACAAAGATAATTTGACAGGGGCTAGATGACGGATAGAAGAAAAATGAATAAATGGAAGAAATGAATAAATGTCCCTAAAACAAGTCCAATTATCTCCTTAGCATCTTGAGTTTCTAACCACATGCAGTTCAACAGTCATCTTAGTTGTCCAAGTCCCTGAAGTCAAAGGCTGTAGGTAATCCAAGTTCACACAGCAGCTTGACACCCACAAAAGTCCTATTTCATTAATTGCCTCCCAATTCCCCATTCTGTAAAGCATTTTCAGTGCTGCTTTCAACATGATTTTCTTTTCCTTTTTATACTTCATCATAATATTTTCTTTGAATCATGTTCTAATAAGTGAGTTCCCTTTTGTATAGCTACACTGCAGCCAGTAT
Organism: Dipodomys ordii; assembly: GCF_000151885.1. Classification (NCBI taxonomy): domain Eukaryota; kingdom Metazoa; phylum Chordata; class Mammalia; order Rodentia; family Heteromyidae; genus Dipodomys; species Dipodomys ordii. The sequence continues at coordinate 6,407,792 of NW_012267289.1, read as the reverse complement.
GGGTTTTTATTCACTTAGTTGTTCATAACTGATCATAAAACCTACACTACAATTGCCATGGTTTGGACAGGAATTACTCCCCTAAAGCAGGCTTATGTATTAACGAGCGGATCCCCAGACTATAGTACTATTTGGGGAGTTTCTAGAAACTCATGAGTACATTGACAAAGGGGACTTGGAGACCCATGGTTGTCTCTGGATACTTTTCATTCCACTCTGCTTCCTGGAAATTATGATATCACTAACATTTCTCCCCTGTGTCCACTCTGCCATGATGTTCTGTCTCAGAATTAGTGGAGGCTCAGAAATAGTGGAGTCAACCACTGAGGCTTCTGAAACCATTGACCGAAATAAATCCTTCGTCCCTTAAATTGCTTATGTCAGGTGTTCTGTCACAGTGATAAAATGTATGACTAATGCACCATCAAAACTACTCCATATTTTTCTGTACTTGGTGAAGAGAATAAAGATTATAAATTTGATTCTCGAATTATTTCCAGTGGTTTATAAGCAAAATACATTTCAGTAAATAATTGTGACAGTCAATAACTGATGCCAAACAACAGATGGTTAAACCTAGTTATAACAATATAACAAAAAAATGGTTCTTAGTACAATTTCAATTCACCCATTGATTTCTGACTGGGCCCTTTAAAATAAAGTCTACCTATGGTAGAAGAGAACAGCAATGCTAATGAAAAAGATAACCACCCTGAAATGGAGATCCAGATGATAAAAATCCACATCACCGAACCACAATCTAAAATGTTTACCTGCTCAGAAAGGCCAATTTTAAAAACAGAAACAAAGCATTTAAAAAAAATAAGAATGTTACAGTAACTAATTAAAAGGGGCTTATTCACCTGACCTGACATAATAAAACTGGTTAATAATACTTTAATCCATATAAAAGATAGCCTAATGGTTACTTATCTGTATGTGCTAAGCTGTCTCCTGTTCCTGTTTTCTGTTTCTTGGGAAATCTACCTTGCAAAAGCCAATCATATGCAACACTGAAATCAGATTTTCAGACCCCAGGCAAAAACCTAGGCATCTCACATGGTCTGCCCACATCTGCCAAATACAGAGACCTAGTGAAGGACAGAAAAAAGAGATTATTGCTTGATGGCCATGGGAAGACTGCATGCTTCAACATCTTTAGTCAAATGGGGATATTGACCTTGGTTCAAGGAGGGGAAAATGTGAAGACAGTGAGAAAAATACACAGAGTTCAAATAGTCTCAAGTCAGAGGTATGGACTAGTTAACTAGTAGCTCAGTATTTACCTCTGGAGACCTAGCAGATTCACTGTAAACTTTTAATTTGTATCTTCAAGATGGTAAGAGGGCATTGCCTGTCTAAGGGTCAGTTTGCCTTTTGTTGTAGGATGCTTATCTGTGAATCCTGTGAAAACAGGAGTTATACCATGGGGGAGGACATTCAAAGCAACAAAAAAAAATCACATGGTACCTTATAAATACATTACAAACAATAGAAAGAAAGAAGAAACCACTTGTGCCCCTACCTTGGGGTTCATTTCATTTAATATCATCCTCTCAGAGCTTTTCTGCTTGTCCCAAACATATACTAATTATTGCAAATAAGGGAAACCATGGGACCTATGTTTCTTTGGGCCTGGCCTACTTCACTTAATATAATTTTTTCCAAGTCTTTCCACTTCCTAACAAATGGGGCAATGACATTCTTCCTGATGGAGACATAGAATTCCATTGTGTATCTATACCACATTTTCTTGATCCATTCATCTACTGAGGGGCATCTGGGTTGGTTCCATATCTTAGCTATGGTAAATAATGCTGCAAT